>NW_026726248.1:0-43553 GCF_029784015.1 Lycium ferocissimum | reverse complement strand
CTCTTTGGGGCGGGGCAGTTACATGAACGGTTTATTTTGTGTTTTTGTTTTACTCCGTCCCTCCCGGAGGCGGGGCACGTTATTGTTCTATGATGTTTTTATGACATTGATATGCGTAATACATGTTTGCAAAGGCAAGTTTTATGATTTTACGCTCCTTACTTCGGTACTAGTCCCGCTACTACGTGTCATGCTTTACATACTCGATACGTATTCCCGTGCGACCCCCCTTTCTTCGGGGGCTGCGTTTCGTACCGCGCGGTACACCCAGATGAGGGCGAAGACTTTAGTAGGAGACATTCCGGCGGGATCGGCGAGCTCCGGTTCCTCCGGAGCGCTACCGAGTCGGAGCATTGTGTTATGACGATTTGTATATGTTAGAGACTTTGCAGACGATGTTGTGGGTATAAGACGTCGGTTATGTAAGCGGCTATGTCGGCCGACGATTTGTTACGCATTGTATTATAAGTCCTATATTGTTTTATATGTTCCGCATTTTCATTGATTCGAGAAAGGAAAAATGTACTATTCTCCGCAAAATTTTCATTATGTATTTGTGTCATAATGCGAGGGCCGCAGATTATAAGAACTATGTGAGTCAGCGGGTTCGCTCGGCCCTAAATAAGGGTCGGGTGCCCATCACGCCCTAACGGAAATTAGGGTGTGACACCTACCCAGCAGAAGATTATGCAAGGTTGTATCTCAAGGAGATTGTGCGACTCCATGGTATTCCGATATCCATTATCACAGATAGAGGAGCGCAATTTATAGCTAAGTTCTGGAAATCTTTTCAAGAAGGCCTAGGTACTCAAGTAAAGCTTAGTACGGCGTTTCATTCGCAAACTGACGGGTAGGCCGAACGTACTATTCATACCTTGGAGGATATGCTAAGAGCATGTGTTCTATATTTCGGAGGTAATTGGGATGACCACTTACCCCTTATAGAGTTTGCATATAATAATAGCTACCATTCCAGTATCCAAATGGCTCCGTATGAAGCTTTATATGGAAGAAAGTGCGAGTCTCCCATTGGATGGTTTGAAATCGGAGAAGTACAACTAATAGGCCCTGAGTTGATCCAACAGGCCATAGAAAAGGTCAAGGTGATCCGAGATTGATTGTTGACAGCCCAAAGTCGCCAAAAATCTTATGCGGACAACCGCCGGAGAGACTTAAAATTTCAAGTTGATGATTGGGTGTTCTTGAAGGTGTCGCCAATGAAAGGTGTGATGAGATATGGCAAGAAAGGGAAATTGAGTCCCCGATACATTGGACCCTATAAGATCATCCGCAAGGTGGGTCAAGTAGCTTATGAAATAGATTTGCCTCCAGAACTTGAATTAGTTCATCCAGTTTTTCATGTCTCAATGCTCCGCAAGTGTGTTGGAGATCCTACGAGGATTGTGCCAATAGATGACGTTCAAGTGACAGAAAAGCTAGTTTATGAAGAAGTGCCCATTGCCATCTTAGACAGATAAGTACGGAGACTTCGAAATAAGGAAGTGGCCGCAGTTAAAGTCTTGCGGTAAAATATCAATCGAGAAGAGATGACTTGGGAGGCGGAAGAGAAGATGAAGTCCACATATCCACACTTATTTCTGGCCACGGAAGAGATGCAGTATGAGACATCGAGATTATGAGGTATGTATGCTTTTCTTTTACGCATGGGTCGTGTGTGGCCAACTTATATTGCTATTGTGTTGTGGCCCCGAGGCAATGTTATTGTGGTTTGTTGTGGATGGTAGTGCCATATTACAAGAAAAACTCTGGCGAAATTTTTATAGAATCCCCGATGACTTAACATTCGAGGACGAATGTTCCAAAAGGGAGGAAGAATGTTACACCTCAAAAAATTTCCCCGTTGAGCATACAGTGAATAGACTAACCAAGGGCATGACGTATATGATATTTTGCTAAGTAAGAAATAGCATTTGATGATTCTAAACGAGATTTCAAAGACATTTAAGGTAAGAAAAGAAAGTTGTTAAGGAAAGCAAGTCATATGTTGTGTGTCGGGCAAGATTTATGAGTATCGAGTTGATGATGTTTTAATGATGCCTTGGAGAAGAGTTATGACATCCCTTATATTGGTATTGAGGTGTTAAACAAGTGTTAAGAAGGTTCATAAGGATCGGAGACCAAACGAGTCGGTGAGAACAAGTTTCAGGTAGCTGGGCATTATACGGCCAAACATACTGGCCGTATAAAAGATACGGACCATATGTCCGGCCGTATGTTCTGCACAGAACAAGGGCCTTCACTGGACCAAACATACGGTCAGTATAAAATATACGGATCATATGTTGGTCCGTATGTTCTGGTCGGGACAGAACTTAAACGTTGATATAAGGGACCCAAGTTCATTTTAATTCATTTCATTCCCACTCCATAACTCAAGAATTCTCTAGAACCTTCTTCACTCCTCATCCATAAGAAACCAAAGGAAATTGATGATCAAATTCATCAAACCAACAAAAATCAAGAGTGTGAAACCCATTAAAGTCATCTAAGTCAAGAAATTCCAAGAGAAGTGAACTAGGGTTTTGGTGTAAGAAGAGTATTTCCACTCAAGGCTTGTTCCTACACTATCTAAGGTAAGTTTTATGGTATTCTCATGTTGTTTAAGGTCTTGAGAAGTTGAAACACTTGGATTGTAGTAGAATATAGAAAATGGGTCATAAATGTAGGAATAGGGTCATTGTTGAGTAGTAGTTGGAATGAATCATGAAAATGGATATGTTGTGATTGTAAGTAGGTTATGAATGACATTTAGGACATGGAATAATCATTGTATGTGAAATAACGCGATAGTGAACTATGATCATGATTATGGAGAATTTGAAGTGAAACTGTGAAATGTCGATAATGCAAATGAATGATGATTGTTGTTTATGATATTGTGATTGTTGTTATGAATGTTTGGGAGTTGATATGGAATATGGAGGAAGTCGTATAAACAAAGGAAATGCTTCCCAATTTTCTCTAGCTTTAGTAAGCACGTTCTTATAATCGCTTAGCTAATGTTAATGCGAATTCTCTTGAAGGTAAAGACGTGAGCATTAAAGGAGAACGAGCAAGCAATAGAATAGTTAAACGACAAAGGTATATGAGGCTAGTCCTTTCTTTCTAAGGCATGAATCCTATGGCATAAATTTCCTCCATCTTCATGAATGTCCTATCTTCAAGAAAACTAAGAGTCTATGTTCATGAATAGCCATATGAGATAAGAGATGCATTACGAATACGGTAATGATAATGATGAGCTTAAGTCTAAAGATTCTAGGGTTCAAGGTATGATGTTCCTACAAAGCTAATGGTGTTAACGATGACCAATTGATGTTTTCCTTATGTGCGCTCACCTTAAAACGTTAGTCCCTCCAAGGTGAGATATAACAATTATGATTACTCCATAACGTAATCGGGGGTTTACGACCTTAGGTCACCCCGACATAGCTATAGTTGCCTTCAAGTTCTAATGTATGTTTTTGTGATAAATGTTAATGATTCCAAATTATGATAAAGTCACGATATTCCTATGAGATGAATGACAATGATAAGACTATGATATGTACGATGATATAATTCCACCACGCCTAAATGGCCGGACATGTCACCGCGAAGGCGGGCTGCTTGTGATTCCACCGTGCCTAAATGGCCGGACATGTCACTGCTAAGGCTGGCTGCTCTGATTCCACCGCGCCTAGAAAGCCGGACACGATCACCACTAGTGGGCGGCATATGATCGTTACCCAGACGCGGGTTAACAATGATGATGTATGTATGATATGACGATGTATACGCTATGGTAACTCATATGATATGCTTACGTATGATATATGTATAAAATATATCCACTTAAAGAGTACGCAGGTTATGTCTACATCTTATGCCTTATGATTTCCCTATTATATTCATTTCATTCATGCCTTACATACTCAGTACAATGGTCGTACTGACGTCCATTTTCTTTGGACGCTGTGTTCATGCCCACAGGTAGACAGGGAGGCGATCTAGACTCGTAGGAGCTATTAGCTGGCTGAGAGCACCCCATTATTCCGGAGGTGCCGTTGACTTATCCTTTTGATGTCTATATATATATGTTTTGGGCATGACGGGGTCCTGTCCCGTCTATATGTCTAGTACTCTAGTAGAGGCTCGTAGATACGTATGTGTAGGTCGTATGGTCTCACATTTTCTCATCATATGTGTATGCATGCATATATATTATTTTGATAGCCGAAGGTCTTATGTATATAAAGTGAATATGTTTCAAATGAAAAATAGTTTTCTATGATAATGAGCATAAGTAGTATGAATAAACGCAGGATGAGTAATAGAATGAGTGGTTAGCCCCGGGTACCCGTCATGGCCCTAGTCGGGTCGTAACAACAACCGATTGGTCTCTACCGTTTATTTTGATGTGTGATGCAAGTGATTTTGCTGTGGGAGCTGTCTTCGGTCTGAAAAGGGATAAGATTTTTCATCCTATTTACTATGCTAGCAAGACACTTGATGCAGCCCAGATGAACTATCCTGTCACAGAGAAGGAGTTATTAGCGGTTGTCTACGCCTTTGACAAATTCCAATCATATCTTGTAGGCACGAAGATGATTGTGTATACTGAATACACTGCAGTTCTTTATTTGTTTACAAAGAAGGATGCAAAGCCGAGGCTTCGTTGGGTGTTGCTGCTGCAAGAGTTGACATTGAGATTCTTGACCGGAAGGGCACAAAAAATCAAGTAGCAAATCACTTATCGAGACTGGAAGATCGGGAAGATGTAGATGAAGCAGTGATGATTAAGGAGACTTTTTCTGATGAACAACTTTTTGCTCTTCAATTAGCTGAGGTGCCATGGTATGCAGACATGGTGAACTTTATAGTAAGTGAGTTTACCCCCCGAGTGCTAATCTCGAGAGAAAGAAGCGAATTTTGCATGACAGCCGTTTCTATGTATGGGATGAGCCCTATCTATATAGGGTTGGCACAGATCATCTAATTAGAAGATGTATCCCAGAGAAAAAGGTCCCCGCGATTCTTGAGAAGGGTCATGCATCACCTTATGGTGGTCATCACGTGGGTGACAGAACAGCTGCGAAGGTACTTCAGTCCGGGTTCTACTGGCCCACTTTGTTCAAAGATGCTCGTGAATTTATAAGAGCATGCGATAACTGCCAGAGAACCGAAAATATCTCCAAGCGTCATGAAATGGCTTTGAAGGGCATCTTAGAGATCGAACTATTTGATGTGTAGGGTATCGACTTCATGGGACCCTTCATACCGTCCAAGGGGAATAAGTATATATTGGTTGCTGTCGACTATGTCTCGAAGTGGGTGGAGGCTGTTGCATTTCCCACCAATGATGCTAGTATGGTGGCAAGATTTCTGAAGAAGAACGTTTTTACAAGGTTTAGGATCTCTCGAGCCATCATCAGCGATCAAGGTACGCACTTTTGCAATCGACTCTTTGATAAATTATTGCTCAACGGGGTGAAACACAAGATATCGACTGCTTATCATCCTCAGACAAGCGGTCAAGTGGAGGTATCGAATTGAGAAATTAAGAGGATTTTGGAGAAAACTGTGAGCGTGAGTAGGAAAGATTGGTCGCTGAAGCTCGATGATGCTCTGTGGGCATACAGAACTGTCACGACCGGACTAGGGGGCCATGACGGGTACCCGAAGCTGACCACCGAGCACCTCACATTATGCTAATAATCCTGCTCAACCTGAACATATATAATCTCCAAAGCAACAGAAGTCTATATACATAAGCCCTCACGACTACAAAAATGATATACAAGAGTACAATGTGCTCATCATGGGACACCGACTACCCACACGTACGTATCTACGAGCCTCTACTAGAGTACTAGACATAAGGACGGGACAGGAACCCGTCGTGCCCGAATTATATACACAAAAGAACATGATCATAAGTAGCACCTCCGGAATAATGGAGTGTTCCTATAGTTCTGCTGATACACTCCTACAGCTTCGCACCATCTCCCTGTCTGCCTATGGGCATGAACACAGTGTCCATAAAAAGAAAGGACGTCAGTACGAACATTGTACTGAGTATGTAAGGCATGAGTAATAATCGCATAACAAATAAACAATGAAACATGAGCTGAAGATACAACCTGCTTTACCATTTAAGGAAAACACATGTATGCATATCATATATATCATCATCGATAACCCATGTCCGGGTAACTATCACACGCCGCCCACTAGTGGTGTCATATCCGGCCCTCTAGGCACAGTGTAATCATATGCATCCCACCTTCGCAATGACATGTCCGGCCGTCTAGGCACGATGTAATCATATATAGCCCGCCTTCGCGGTGACATGTCCGGCCGTCTAGGCACGGTGTAATCTCATCATCATATACTTATTTCAAATCATGCATTAGAACTCAAAGATAATCTATAACTATATCAGGGTGACGTAAGGTCGCGAACCCCCGATTCCATTATGGAGTAATCATAATTGTCATACCTCACCTTGGAGGAACTAGCATCATAAGGTGGGTCTAGCAACAATGAATAACATCAAAGAATCGTGTAAGGATCATTAGCTTCATAGAAATATCATATCATAAGCTTTTGGATCCCTAGGCTTAGACTCATCATTATCGTTATCATATTCGTGACATATCTCTTATCTTTATCCCATAGGAAGCTCTTTATAAACATCGCCTCATATTTTTCCGGAATGTAAGAAAGTCATGGAACAATAAAGGAAGTCATATCGTAGGAGTCATGCCCTAGAAAAAGAAGGGACTAGCCTTACATACCTTGTATCTCTTCAACTCTATCGTCTAATTGCGTGCCTCTCTAACTTGCGATTATACCTTCAAGGGAATTTGTACTAAAATTAGATAATCGATAACATAAGTATGCTTGGACAAAAGCTAATGAAAATTGGGCAGCATCTCCTTAGTTTCTACAACTTTCTCCATATCATATAATAACTCCCAAACATTTATAAGAACATTCATAATCTCATAATCCACAATCTTCGTCAACTATACATCATTCAATTCTCCTACTCCCATTTCAAGGGCATCCATAACCATAGTCATAATACAATATTGCATTCATCCTCCTATTATGTTTCTCCCATATTCTTAATATCATTTATAACAAGATTCTATTCATAATACATCAAGAGTCATGATTCATGTCAACTACTATTTAAGAATACCATTATTTTCACATTTGAGCTGTATATTCTATTTTCTTCCATAATCCAAGTCTTTCAACCCCTCAATACTCTCAATAATAGGAAATAAACATAAAACTTACCTTAAGACCTTGGGAACAAGCCTTGAGTCACTCTACTCCATTAGAATGAAATCCTCCATTTGCATGCCAAAGAAATTCTCACTCTCCACAAACCCTAATAGGCTTCCTAGTATATGAATCTCTTAAATCTTGGCTTTTGATCTTGATTCTTGGTATAGATTGTTGTAGAAATAGAGAGAGGGTTCTAGAGAGATATAGGGTCTATTTTGGGGAGAAATAATGAATTAAAATATGGGAGCTTATATTTATAACCAGGGCTGGAAACTTCCAGATCCGCGGGTCGACGAGCAGGGTCGACGGCTCGTCGACGTGTCGACGGTCCATCGACATGCTCCGTCGATTCACCTCCTGAGATGTCCGATTGTAGAAACTCATCGACGGTGCTAGACGACGGCTCATTTACGTGTCGATGGTCCGTCCCTTGGGCCGTCGACGCTAGATGGTTTCAGCAGTTTTCTGAACTGCTCCGTTTTGCTCCGATTCGATTCGTCAGCAACAAGACGACTACTCCCTGCACGCCACTAAACGGCGCTATTTAACGCTCGGGTTCGCCCAATACAAGAACTGGTACTCTCTCGATAGCTTCAATAGTTCACTGAAAGCCTTTGGTGTAAGGATAGGGAATACGACCTTGAAGGCGATGAAAAAAGATGATAATATAGGAACGCGGCAAACTCTTTCAAGAAATTAGCATCCTCAGCTACAGTGGTAAACCATGATTTTCCAATTATAGCTCGGTCCGAAGGCTCAAGTGCCTGTTCATCCATCTTCATTCCAAACAAAGGCGAACATCTCCATTGAGTGACTGTAAAGTTTCACTTCTAATTCCCTCATAATGTCAAGAATACATACTTATACTCTTGTACATATACAAAGTAAAATATCTCGTGACCAAAGCTCTAGTGCGGACTATCGTACCGAAGGTGTATACCACCAATAAGCCAAAATCCCCTTGCAATAAAACGGGAGGTGTAACAAGAACAGCCTACAAAACTCCTTTTGGCACATCTCCCTATAAGCTCGTCTTTGGTAAGGCATGTCATCTACCAGTGGAGCTTGAGCATAGAGCATATTGGGCAATAAAGAAGCAAAATTTAGACATGGTTCAAGCTGGAGAAAAGAGACTGTTGCAGCTGCACGAGCTGTAGGAATTTCGCTATCATGCTTACGAGAACGCGAAAATGTACGAAAACGCAAAAATGTACAAGGAGCGAACTAAGAGAATTCACGACAAGTGCATCTAACCTCATGACTTTAAGCCTGGGCAGTTAGTCTTGTTGTATAACTCGAGGCTGAGGATTTTCTGAGGGAAGTTGAAAAGCAAGTGGTCTGGTCCGTTTGAAGTTGTTCGGGTAACTGCACATAGGCCGGTTGGGCTGAAACCACTAAATGCAGAGCGAACATTCTTGGTAAATGGGTAGAGGGTCAAGCACTATTTTGGAGAGGCCATCAATCCAGAGAAGACCTCGGTAGATTTAGAAGAGGCTAAAAAAAAAAAAAACCTTCATCGTGCCGCGACATTAAATTAAGCGCTTCTCGAGAGGCAACCCGTGTTTGTAAAAGTAGCATAAAGAAAAAGAAAAAAATGAAAAAAATAAAAAAAGAGTCGTGCCACAACCTTAACTAAGGTGCTAGTTGGGAGGCCACCCAACGTTTTTATGCATATAGGTCACATTTGTTCATGTTGCAGGACTAGGGAAGGAGGAGGATCACAAAACACGCGAAAAAAGTTGAAATTTGTTCCAGGATTGATATATGAGTTGGACCCGTGACGCGGGACCAACGCTTGAAAATAAATATTCTGCAGTTGTTATTTCCGCACTCTAATGTTTTATAAAGTTTCCTGCAGCTGTTTTTTTCGCGTTGCATCCGCGACGCGGGTGCAACGCCAACTCTGATATGCTTTACAAAAAAAAAAATATTCTGCGTTGGACTCGTGACACGGATGAGCGGTTCAATTTTTTTTAAAAAAAAAAATTAAAAGGGCAGATCTCCCCCCCCCCCCCCCCCCACATTCCCATTCCCTCTCAAACTCACAATACCCCTCCCTCTCCCCTCCCCTCTAAAAAATATGATTTCCCCACCTTTCTTTTCCCCAAAATCCATAGGAAACCCACATTTTGGAACTTCAAGAACTTGTGATTTCATATCATAACATCAAGAGGTAAGCATACTCTTTTCTTTTTCACTTGTTCTTGAAGATTGAAGTTGTGAAACTAGGGTTATTGGGTTTGGGTGAAACTGGAGCGGGGATTGGTATTGCTTATTTGCTATTGATGTCTAGGGCTAGAAGATGACTCCCATTGTAGAAGGGAGGGTTTTTTAACCCACCATTGTTTCTTAAAATTCAAGGGATGATTTTATGCCCGCAAGGTGTTCGTAAAAATGCTCGAATGAATTTTTATGTGGAATTGTGAAGTCTTGAGTAGCAATATGACATTAAATAGTTGTACGAGCCCTTGAACATCGATTGTGCATCAGTAATTGTCAATTGGGTTGAGAAAAATCATGAACCACCAACCTAAAGTCCTAAAACATGAAACTAGTTTAGCTTGTTGATTTTTGTTTTTCATTCTAGTCCAACTTAGTTAACTTCTTTATTTTTCCTCTTTTGTATGTATTTTGAAGTAAGTGTGGGGTCGGTTCAACCCCAACTAAGGTGTTAATCATGAAAAGGCTCGGAAGAACACAAAAAGAAAAAAAAATCACAAATTTGGGCCACACAACTCTAAACTTGAAAACATGGGAAAGACTTAAGTGTAGGGTCATTTCACGACTCCGTTTTTTTTAAATTGGATTCATTGTTTAATATTGTGTTGTTTTGTAGGAAAAATAGCTAACACTAAAGGTAAGGGAAAAGTGGCTGCCACTTCCACCTCCCAAGGCACAAAACGGGGGAGAGCCAACCCCCTCAAAGCTAAAAAGACAGTCAAATCGCTATCGGGGGGTAAGCAACCAACCGTCCCTATCCCTCGTGCTCCATCGTCCAAGCCCAGGCCAGATGTCCGTGTATCCGGGGAGGATTGGTACGACACATTCAACCCCGCAGCGGGGTACATCCTTGAGCGTGCCATCAATGACACTCTATTTCAGCGCCGCTTCAGGAATGTGTACAATCGACTTGTAGACATGAGGTGGGTGTCCATCTTTGAGACACTGGGGCTAGTTAACATCGATCTTGCCCTCGAGTTCTGCACCAATGTCATGTTCACTCGACATGGCTCATGGGAGCCGACTATCTATTATAAGAGAGGGGATATACCCATCTCACCATCCGTCTTATGTGCACACTTGAGAGTCCCTGATTATCCTACTCAACCACTGTTGGACTTCATTTGTCACACCCCACCCTTGGTAAGGTATGATTGGCACCCGACACCATATGAAAACCGAGCGAACCAACTTATAACTTGTATTCTCTATGTCTCGAATAACGAAATCAGGCTAAGGCTTGATATGAACGTAATATCATGTATAAATATATGTCCAATGGACCCACGATGCCAATATAACGACCGACAGAACATAACGAAGCTATACATAGGAATCGTCTCGCAAAGCCTCTATGAACATGACTGAAGTATAAAAAGTCGGGACGGGCCCCCGACATGCCCCGAACAAAAATCATACAAACATATATACATCCGGACTCGGCAACGCTCCGGAAAAGTGGAGCTCACCAATCATAATCGGTACACCGAAGGCGACTACGATGAAAGATCCCCATCTTGTCTATCCACACCTGCGGGCATGAACGCAGCGTCCACAAGAAGGGACGTCAGTATGAGCAATGTACTGAGTATGTAAGGCATGAATAGCAGCATAGTAAGAGATACCGAACATGGAAAATAATATAATGAACGTATGAAGATAAAAGTAATGTATAAGAGATCAACCTGTGCCTCTAAATGCCCTTTTAAGGCCAATGTCGTGCATGCTTAGCTTTTAAAAAAAAAAAGACTTTTCCATATATATCCATATATAATATCCTGTCCAGCTGTTAAGGCGCGATAATATATATAGCATCTTTCCCAGCCATTAAGGCGCGGTAATACATATATATACACATAGCGTCTTCCATGGTATTATCTTACCCGGCCCTTTGGGGACTCGGTGTCACCTTACCCGGCCCTTTCGGGACTCAGTGTCATCTTACCCGGCCCTTTCGGGACTCGGTGTTATCTTACCCGGCCCTTTCGAGACTCGGTGTTATCATACCCGGCCATATAGGCTCGGTATTATCCCCAGCTGATCTGTGGGATGCAATGCATACATACATACACACACATAAAAAAAAATACATACATGAAATCAACATGATCATTGGCTTTACCATTATCATCATATCATTCCTGAAGGATTAACCATCGTAGGATGAAATCGACGATGTCACGGGAATCTTGAGAATCATGAACTTAGATAACATTGGAAATAGAATCATTATCTTCGCTACATCTCACCTCGAAGGAACGAATAACATGAGGTGAGACCATCAATAATAAGTAAGATCTAGGGATTCATGGAATGGCTCGGCAATCTCATAATGCTCTCAAATCATAGCTTCGGAGTTGCTAGAAGAGAATCATCATCATCGTCACAGTCATCATAGAACATAGTTCATTTAACATCATAAAAAGCTTTAAGAGTCATGAACTTCTAGCTTTTGAAAACAAGGAGGTTATGAAAACATTTATGGGATCATAACTTAGAAATCATGCCTTTGAAAGAAAGGGACGAGCCTTAACATACCTGTTCGTACCTCCAATTATCTACACTTATTTGTCCGAGCTCGCAACTCTACATTTAAGAGGATTCACACAATCGTTAGACTCATCGTAGTATACTTGTGCTAAGCTTTCAAGTCAAACTATTTTATATCCTGCCGAAAATCGGGCAGCATTTCCCCTGTTTATATGCCTAGCCCGAAATCTCAATTCAACAACCAACAACAACAACAACAACAACAACAATACCAACGTCAACAACATCATTTTCAACACCAATATGTACCATAAAACATCCCACACGCTGTTTTTCAACTTCCATAAGTAACCAACTTACTACAAATTATTTAACGATTTTGTCTCCGTAAATAAGCCTTAAATAATACCAAAAGAGAAAGATTCATACCTTTTTTCTTGTTAAGACAGTAATATCCTCAATATCCACGCCAAAATTCACCGCAAAACAATACTATAATCACAACTACGCGTTACCCGGACATAAACCACTACTCCGCGACTTAAAAATTACTCACTTTTTGTTTCCCTCTCTCTCTCTCTCTCTTCAATTTCTGGAATTTTCCAGGAAAATCTGATGAAAAAAGGGGGTTATTACCCTTTATATAGGGGTCAAATTCTGGTCGGGTTAACTGTAGCAAAGACGTAGCAGCTTGGTCGGTGCGTAGCGCGATGCGTAGCACGTGTTTCTGCTATGTCAGCTAAACTTGCAACGTCCATAATTCTCTACTCCGATGTCCTATCGACGAGTGGTTAGTTGCGTTGGAACCTAGACTCGACGAACTTCATTTTAGGCTTTTGTTTCACTTCAAAACACTTCATATGCTAAGACATTTTCGTCCCTCAATTTAGACCAAAAGTTTCATACAAAACATTACCCATCCTTTCTCCATAGTCGATTTCTTCCACTCATTTCCTTATAAAACCTTCCAGTATGCCTTATATGCATCCTTCACTCATTAAGTATACTTAATAATGCTTGCTCCTTATATTCCAAAGTGATTTTACTTAACCATAACTCAACGTACTTATGTTTCAAATTTGAAAAGTGCTTCTTCGAAGATACGGGGTGTAACATCCTTCCCCCCCTTAAAAAAATTTATCCTCGAATGTTGTAGTGTGCCGATCCTCAATAGCCTGATTGAATTTTTTTGTTTAATTACCGCATACTTATACTATAATTTGGTCAGTTTCGTCCTGTTCTTTCTTAGCTCTTTATCAAATTCATTTGTGAGTCGTGCAGTACTCAATCCTCACATATATATAGTCACAAGTCAACTAGTATTCCGTTCTCATTTCTTATACTAACATTCAGTTGCTTGTTCAGCGGTACTCTGCTACTGACAAATCCTTACTCTTAACGGTTACGTTTCTTCAACCATCCGCCTTAATTCCTTTCCATGATTAGTTACACCCATATCCTCAATACAATTTCTTAATTACGTACATTCTTAATGTTCCATCACCATCTTTATTATTCCTCGTAGCAGGATTATAGATTGCGATGAACCAATAATCATAGTTCAAACTGGTCTATAGCTCACAATATCTTCGAGTTCTTTTCAAAACTCTCCCTTTAATTCCTTTGCCTCAAATCTTGCAGTATAACTTGTAATTATAAAGTTAGGGCAATTCTCACTTTACCACAACTTCTTTTCTAACATCAGTATGGTATACTTACCCTTGACTTCCTTATTCCAGTGATCATTTAGTTAGCTGTCATTTCTTGTTGGCTTTTCGGTGTGTCCATTCCCATCTGCGGGGCATAACCTTACGTTGATGGTTCATATAATTCTATAATACATACCCTTGTACTCGGTATGGTTAGTGACTCATGATATACTTTCTAATTTCTAGTGATCTTTCGCCTTTCTATCTGCACCCACACCGTTCTTCCTCCACTTAGAGATCGCCACACCGCTTATCGTTACTCCTTTTGTTAAGATTGTCATATTTTTCCTTTAACATCAAGATATTTCTTCCGTTGTAACCCAAAGTGTCCTTTGCACTCATCATCCAGTTCGGCATTCTCTTTGTAGTTAGCTTGCAGACCTTTCTTACTCTCTTTAGTACTCTTTAGGATACGTCGCTGCCTATTTAGGTACGGCACAAATTTCTCTAGAAATATCATATCTCACGTCTGCATGAAGTATTCTCTTGATCCATTTTTAATTCCCTTTCATACTTGCCTTGTGGTATGCTTATCTTTAATTCGTCTCTGCTCCCTCTTAATACATTCTTGATATGCTACTACGTCCTAAATTTTGGCCTCTTTAAGCTAAAATCTTTCTTTCCTTGGAATTTTGACAATGCCATACCTCGTTTTAGGACTAGATCTACTCTTCCCCCCCCCCCCCCCTTGTAAGGGTGTTCTTATACATTAGTAACTCCCGAGTATTGGTAGTCATTAACTTATCCTGACGATCGGTCAATTCTTTTGGTCTCTTATAATACCGGGGTTCTCCCGCCGTATAGCTTGACTTATTTTCTTCTCTGCTAATCGAGGGCTTTGCATGTAACCAAAGCGCTCATGCATTACCAATCCATTCTCGCTACCTTCTTTAAGGCCCTTCTACTTCTACCTTTTGTGACTGAACATTTTCTCGAATCCATAGGTTAATGGGGACATTGGAATCCATCAAAATAATTTACGGAACGTTTGGTCACACTTTGCTCCTTTTGTCCCTCGTCTTCCTTCACAGCTATTATCACTGAAATTCTTCTTACTCTGAGTTTTTGGTTTCATTTTACGTTTACAATGTACCATTGAAAGTTAATATGCTACACTCTTCCACTTCCACTATGAATCCTTTTTTCTCACTTAGCTCACTTATCCAAAATCTTCCTTGACTACTTATTTGCATCCCACCGATGCGTTGTAGTTCTTCTAGTGTTCTGCCACTTCTTGTTCGTGTCGTGGAATCCTTGCAAATAAACTCTCTTCTTTCTTCTCCTTCCTGCCGCCAAGGCTAGTCCATACTCATGAATATTTCCCATACATCCTTCTATAATCAAATCTCAATATTCCTTATCCTCATCCTATGTCATTGATGTACTACCTCTCGATTAGCTTTGTTAACTCATTATCCTCACGCTTGTCCTTGGTGATTGCTCAATTTTTCTTTTCTTCCCTTCTTCTTTTCTCCTCTCCTTCGACCAACCCATTAGTGTACCTTTCCTACTTTCACCCTTAACTTTCCTTGGGTTTCTTCCTCCTTGAGCACCTTTCTTCTCTTGTTATTTGTAGTATCGGCTCTGAAGTTTGTGAAATATTCCTTTAAACGCGCAAATCCATTCTATTCTTAAGTCATCTTTTTGGAAAGCTTCTCCATGTCCGAGGCAACCGTGTTAATTTAACCACACATTTATCCCTTTATATACCTTTCGAGGGCTGGAAATCTCTTAGTATCGTTGCAAGGCCTGATCATTCTCTCTCTTACTTCACATTCCTAGTTGTGGTCACTACCCTTTAGTCCCACTTGTCGAAGTCTGTTCTCCAACCCTACACATTTATCTTTTATTCCATACTACCGCACTTTATCCCTTTTGCATGCTTACCTTCAAATTTTATCCAAATAGTCCCTTGCTTTGCCCGTTGTCTCTCTTGGAAGCTTCACTCACCCTTGTTCCTTACATTTTTTTTTTCGCGACATTTTGATCTTCTTACTTCCTGCATACTCACTTTCTTCCTTTCCCTGATGTTATTGCATTAGGACTTTCCAACTCTAACCTGTAGTGAAAATAACATCAACTTACCTTGTAACATTTGTACCACTTTTGTTACTTGAACTTCATTACCCTGTTCGATTAATGCCTTTAATATATAGCAACGTCGGTTACTGGGGCACACATATCAGTTGACGCGGCCACATATGGGATTTCATACACATACATACATATATTTACTAATGCCTTGCTTCCAAAGTATTTCCAAATACCTTTCACACTTATCCTAGTTCTTGAGCTGTGATGCACCTTCTTTCTCACCGTCGATCTAGTCCGCCTTATCCTTCGCGACCTCTTGAGGTTTCCAACCACTCCGCATACTCCAATTTCCCTTAGGCTACTCTAGTTTCTTATTTGTCCCTTATCTCTGAATTTGTAAGACTTTTAGTACACTTCCCAGGGGGTCACCCATCCTAGTATTACTCTACCCAAAGACGCTTAACCTTGGGAGTGCTAATGGGATCCGGTGGGTTAGTGCTTTGCATGATCGCATCCACCCTACTTTGCGCGTGACCTTTATCACATAACCTAGAACAGTTGAAATTCTAACGGATTCCGATAAATTCTCGTAGTGCATCTCTCTCCGCATTATAAGGATTCCTTACTCTTCCGACGAAGCAAATGCTATTTTAACCTTTGGAACTCCCGATGACAAGCCATCAATTAACACATACAAAATCGCTTTCCATTCCTAAATTTTAAGATTCCTTGTAGCGGTAAAACTTCTTAGCCGCAGCTATCTATAAGTACTTTAGTTATCGGTCCCTTTAAAACTCCCATTCATCAACTATCAATGGTATCCTACAATAGTTGTACGCACATAAGAAGTTCTAATAAAAGACTTATATACCTGTAGCCGGCCTGTCCTCCTCTTGGTCTGGAGGGCTGTAGAGTGAAGTATCCTCCTCATTGTGCTTGCACCATTCTGTTAGCCATCTCATCATGGCGATTGTTTGTATAGTTCTATGTCATATACTCTTGCAATTGATATAACTAGCGGCTTGAAATTTCACGAGGATTGATTGTCACCAGCTTGTTTCGACCAACGCAATATCCTTGAATCCTCGTCCTTAAATTTTAGGAAAATTTTGACAGAGTTTTCCCCCTATACTTCTTACTATCCAAACCCTGCACGCAGCCCAGAAAATACATGCAATGCCTCACAGGTCAAATATATACATGCGTAACACACCTTAGCCTCACAGGGCTCTCAATATCGAACAGAAATGCAAACATGACAAAACTTACCTCATGCGTCACAACTCGTAATATACTTGAACTTTTATCAATCGTCCTCGTATATTTCCCTAGTCACTTTCCCTTCCACTCATTGGCTATACATTTCAATAATACTTGCAACATTCTTACCATATCTGACTTATAATCCTTTTTACCATTACTTACCTCTGTACTGTTTCCTTCAACTTCGTCGTCTAATCTTACAAACCGAATTTATCATTAAATTATACACGTAACTAATTCCCCACTTTCTTCGTTCAATCAGCTTATCTTGACTATGACCAATTTATTCTCATAGAAGATGCACATCTTGATGACATAATTTCAACAAAGTGACTTACTTCTGTAATCCTAATATCATCATCTTCTTCCTTTATCAACACCATTCTTCCGCTGAAATCAAGGATTAGTACAAGAAATTTAATTTCCTATGACTTGGCTCTCCCGCACGATCTAAGATGAGAAAAGAAGATCAATCATTCCTAAATGCCTTGCAGCCTCCTGTTTATAAATGTGTCCGGCTTCACACCAATAAACAGGACTCTGCTAGACACGGCTTGCAGACAACCCTAGGACAGAACTGCTCTGATACCAATTTGTCACACCCCACCCTTGGTAAGGCGTGATTGGCACCCGGCACCATACGGAAACCGAGCGAACCAACTTATAAATTGTATTCTCTATGTCTCGAATGACAAAATAAGGCTAAGGCTAGATATGAACGTAATATCATGTATAAATATATGTCCAATGGACCCACGATGCCTATATAACGACCGACAGAACATAACAAAGCTATACACGAGGAACCCATCGCAAAGCCTCTATGAACATGACTGAAGTATACAAGTCGGGACAGGGCCCCCGGCATGCCCTAACAAAAATCATACAAATATATATACATCCAGACTCGGTAACGCTCCAGGAAGAAGTGGAGCTCACCAATCATAACTGGTACCTGAAGGCAGCCTACGATGAAAGATCCTCATCTTGTCAATTTGAAACATAAGTACGTTGAGTTATGGTTAAGTAAAATCACTTTAGAATATAAGGAGCAAGCATTATTAAGTATACTTAATGAGTGAAGGATGCATATAAGGCATACTGGAAGGTTTTATAAGGAAATGAGTGGAAGAAATCGACTTTGGAGAAAGGATGGGTAATGTTTTGTATGAAAATTTTTGTCTAAATTGAGGGACGAATATCTCTTAGCATATGAAGTGTTCTGAAGTGAAACAGAAGCCTAAAATGAAGTTCGTCGAGTCTAGTTTCCAACGCAACAACTCAGTGAGCTTTTCAAGATAAGCATGGCATCCCAGAGAAGGGACGAGCACCTACATAACCTAGCCAGATCCAAGCATCTTCGTCAATACTCCATCTGCCCCCCGCCGGGGGGTACTCACTAGTGTTGTTGCTTTATCCATGGTGGTCCTTCTATTATCTCCTTCACGTTACCCAATCCAAACTAATGAGTGCCTGTAGCAGCATTGAGTGATCCCCCTCTCCGACACCGATACCCCATTTTCTTTTCCAATTCCTTCTTTTCGTAATAATACCTTAATGAATTGAAGCGGATATAGCTCAGCATTTCTCTAATTTACCGCTCGTCGATAGGACATCGGAGTAGAAAATTATGGACATTACAAGTTCAGCTGACAGAGCAGAAACGCGTGCTACAGTACCAGCTGCTACAGTGCTGCTACAGTAAAATGCTACAGTGACCCCGACCAGAATTTGACCCCTATATAAAGGGTAATAACCCCCTTTTTTCATCGATTTTCCTGGAAAATTCCAAATTGAAGAGAGAGAGAGAGAGAGAGAGAAAACAAAAAGTGAGTGATTTTTAAGTCGCGGAGTAGTGGTTTATGTCCGGGTAACACGTGGTTATGATTCTAGTATTGTTTTGCGGTGGATTTTAGCGTGGATATTGAGGATGTTGCTGTCTTAACAATAAAAGAAGGTATGAATCTTTCTCTTTTGGTATTATTTAAGGCTTATTTACGGAGACAAAGTCGTTAAATAATTGTGTAGTAAGTTGGTTAGTTATGAAAGTTGAAAAACAGCGTGTGGGCTATTTTATGGTACATATTGGTGTTGGAAATGATGTTATTGACATTGGTATCATTGTTGTTGTTGTTAGTTGCTGAATTGAGATTTCGGGCTAGGCATATAAACAGGGGAAATGCTGCCCGATTTTCGGCAGGATATAAAATAGTTTGACTTGAAAGCTTAGCACAAATATACTACGATGAGTCTAACGATTGTGTGAATCCTCTTAAATGTATACTTGCGAGCTCGGACGAATAAGTGTAGATAATTGGAGGCTGAATAGGTATGTTAAGGCTCGTCCCTTTCTTTCAAAAGCATGATTCCTAAGTTATGATCCCATAAATGTTTTCATAACCTCCTTGTTTTCAAAAGCTAGAAGTTCATGACTCTTAAAGCTTTTTATGATGTTAAATGAACTATGTTCTATGATGACTGTGACGATGATGATGATTCTCTTCTAGAAACTCCGAAGCTATGATTTGAGAGCATTATGAGATGGCTTAGCCATTCCATGAATCCCTAGATCTTACTTATTGTTGATGGTCTCACCTCATGTTATTCGTTCCTTCGAGGTGAGATGTAGCAAAGATAATGATTCTATTTCCAATGTTATCTAAGTTCATGATTCTCAAGATTCCCGTGACATCGCCGATTTCATCCTATGATGGTTAATCCTTCAGGAATGATATGATGATAATGGTAAAGCCAATGATGGTGTTGATTTCATGTATGTATTTTTTTTTATGTGCATGTATGTATGTATGCATTGCATCCCACTGATCAGCTGGGGATAATACCGAGCCTACATGGCCGGGTAAGATAACACCGAGTCCCAAAAGGGCCGGATAAGATAACACCGAGTCCCGAAAGGGCCGGGTAAGATGACACCGAGTCCCGAAAGGGCCGGGTAAGATGACACCGAGTCCCGAAAGGGCCGGGTAAGATGACACCTAGCCTACATGGCCTGGTTAGATAATACCATGAAAGACGCTATGTGTATATATATGTATTACCGTGCCTTAATGGCCGGGCAAGATGCTATATATATTATCGCGCCTTAACGGCCGGACAGGATATTATATATGGATATATATGAAAAAGTCTTTTTTTTTTAAAAAGCTAAGCATGCACGACATTCGCCTTAAAAAGGCATTTAGAGGCACAGGTTGATCTCTTTTACATTACTTTATCTTCATACGTTCATTATGTTATTTTCCATGTTCGGTATCTCTTACTATGCTACTATTCATGCCTTACATACTCAGTACATTGCTCATACTGACGTCCCTTCTTGTGGACGCTGCGTTCATGCCCGCAGGTGTGGATAGACAAGACGAGGATCTTTCATCGTAGGCTGCCTTCAGGTACCAGTTATGATTGGTGAGCTCCACTCCTTCCTGGAGTGTTGCTGAGTCTGGATGTATATATGTTTGTATGATCTTTGTTAGGGCATGCCGGGGGCCCTGTCCCGATTTGTATACTTCAGTCATGTTCATAGAGGCTTTACAGACAGTTCCTGTGTATAGCTTCGTTATGTTCTGTAGGTCGATATATTGGCATCGTGGGTCCATTGGACATATATTTATACATGATATTACATTCATATCTAGCCTGAGCCTTATTTTTTCTTTCGAGACATAGAGAATACAAGTTATAAGTTGGTTCGCTCGATTTTCGTAAGGTGCCGGGTGCCAATCAGGCCTTACGCGGTGGGGTGTGACAGATTCACCGGCCTGATTACAATGCCATTCAGGAAACCTTGTGTGGTGTTGACTCCAAAGTCTCATGGTCCCGTTATGCGGGAAAATATTGGAGGCACAAGTACATGAAGATGAGTAATTTCAATTAGCAGGAGCGGGTATGGTTGCGGCTGTCGAATTATCGAATCTGGCCATTGGAGCACTATTTTAAGGTGAAAAAGGAGTGGGTCTGCATTATATACTTCCTTATGATGGGACAGCCAGTTACCATAGGGTATTTGATAATAGAGGAGATAAAAAAGGTCCGATTACACACCCCGCCGAAGTTGAGTTTCTGCAACACTCTCACGGCTTACTTGATGAGCTTGAATGACAGATTAGCACAGCCGTATGATAAAATGTTACCACCTCCTGAGGATGCCCTTGATATTTCAAAATGTCAAGGCACCAGAGTTGAGCAAGAAGTAGCAGCTCACCCGTCGAGGAGAGGATAGCCCAATCCACAATGTTGACCCAACTTTACAGAGGGATGACGGTGGCCGCCGAGCACTTTGACGTCGATCTGTCTGGTGTGTTTGTTGTAGTCCCGCATACCCTGTACTCCCGAGATCTTGTGGGAGAAGAGGCCACATTAGCTGCCGATGAGGATGTGAACTCGGCGGACTTAATTGAGGCTGATATAGCTGCTGGTGAGGAGTTAGAGTCCCAGATGGAGGAAGAGAATGAAGACGATGCTGTGATGGAAGCCGAGCCTGAGGATGGCGAGGCTGATGATTTTGATGAGGATGACTAGGCTCTAGTGCGCCCCAGGGAATATCTCTCGCCTTACTTTTATTTTTTATCTTTTCCTATGCATTGAGGGAAGTGCATGAAAGTAAGTGTGAGGTGGGAGTACGTCCCGAGATAGAGGATGCTTATGCCTTAGGATTTTTTTTTTTAGGATCTACTTTTAGTTTAATCTTTCTTTTTAGTTAGGATTAACTGGAAAAAAAAATTGTTTTTAGATTAGGCCCTCAGTAGTGGCATGAGTCATCCGTTAGGATTTCTATTTTCTTTTTACTTCTTAGTCATAGAAAGGGCCTTTCCTGATTACTGGTGGATGACAACCTGCTTGAGGGAAAATTAGTCCTTAGGATAGGCGTATTCAAATGCTAGGTGCATGGGTTAGGTGAAGTATTGGCATATGAGTGATCTTAAAATTTTTTGTGAAAGCATGCCTTGAAATTGAATCAATTTTCTTGAAAGCACTTGCAAATTGTTTTGTGTTTGACTCGTTATGACTGACTTGGCATTGTTGATTTTTATTGTTGTTTGATTCGAGGTACAACCGGATCCCTCTTGCGTTGATTGTGTGCCATGTATGTGTAAGGTTTTGCATTTGTATCCATGTTTTGTATTGACATCTAGAACTTGCCCTGTGTGTTTGCGAAAGCGACATGAAGTTCGGTTGAGCCTAGAAAATGATAGAGGCGTTTATTTGATTAGTCACTAAAAAGCCTAAAATTTTTATCCTACCAACTTGTAAATAGCACCCTAGTTAACCCTTTTGAGCCTTTAGACCTTTTTTTTATAGCAGTTAATTACCCTTTACCCCTTCGTTCTATAAAACACGATTTTTGATCCAATTACTCTATGAGCACTTTAATCATTTACATATATAATGGGAGTTGGTATGTGAATGGAAAAAGGGGAAGTGCCTATTCATTGTAATTTAGGAAGACTATGGGAGCACCGAATGAAAAGAACTAATTCACTTGTTAGTTGAAAACTGAACAAAAAAAAAGGATGTAGCGAAAAAGTTTCCCTTGTAAATTGTGTGACTTTTAAAAGAATGGTGCTTAAACAAAGAAAAAATGTGCGAATTGGGAGAAATTTAAAGGTTGGTTGGTGTTGAATAAGAGCTAATGAAGAAATTGTGCAAGAACGATAGAATTATATGTATTAAAGTGCTTAAGGAGGTGAGTCACTATTATCCAAATAATTCCTACCCATCCCTTAGCCTACATTACAACCCTCGAAGTCCTACTTGATTCTAGGTTCGTCTTACTTGTATTAGTGGAGTGGTTACACTACAGGCAAGCCTATGGTACGTCGTACTTTGCATGTGATATTCTTTGTAAGAGTGAGCATAATTATTAATGTATGTCCATTGATTTAAACATATGTGATTCCTGAGAGATATGGACTACTTTCTTTTGGTGGAGGCACATAATTAGCAATAGAGTGGTGAAGTGTTGATTCCTCGATCATAAGAATGTTTACATGATTTAAAGTGGTGTCGTTGGTTCAATTGGTTTTAAAAGTGAAGCATTTTTTTGGGAAAATTGTCAGTGTTGCTAAAAATGAGGTTTTAAATCTTTGGCATGGCTTTCTTAACTTGGCTCATTGTTTTGGTTTTGAAATCTTTCTTTTGAGATAGCCATACTAGCCGAATCCCGTTGCAGACCTGTTTGAATGAGTTAAGCTAGAAGTGTAATTTGGTGTTGGTTTGTGGTTGCTCGAGGGCGAGCAAAGTCTAAGTGGGGGTGGTGATATTTGGCACAAATATCTATGTTTTGTTTCATTTTACATCCCATTCTTATGACTTCTATAGCTTAATATATGATGAAATCGTCGTATTTGAGCTTATGTCGCTATATTTCTTGCGTATAGGTACGATGAGGACAAACAATAGGAAATCGAGCAGTTTTGGTTGATTCTGGAGGTGATTTTTGTGTGCACGAGTAAACGAGAGGAGCGTGCGACAGTTAAGAGACTTTCTGGCAAGAATTGGAGGAAATTGTGCCAGCCCCGCGTCGCGGATGCAACGCGAGGTGACACTCAGGCATTAGGCCCGCGTTGCGGGGCCATGACCGAAAAATAAAGCTATAGAATCTGCCATAATCCGTGTCACAACCGCGTCGCGGACTCAGCACAATTGAAGTTCCAAAATTACTGAAGACCCCCCGTTGGACCCGCGACGCGTGGCCAATGCTGGTATGCCCAGTTTTGTCCGATTTTAATTAGGATTAGGACCTTTTTATTTGGTTAACAACCCTAAACTATAAATAGATGTTTTGTTCGTTATTAATGACGTGCTGGGATTATTCCAAGACTTGTAAGCCGTCATAATGCCTTCTCTCTAGATTTTATTTTATTTTCATCTTTTTCAACCCTAGTTTCTTCATGAATTCTTCTTGTTCGCTGAGAATCATGAGTAGCTAAGCTCTTTAATTCTAGGGTTGTGCCGAAAGACATGATAGTTGGTTTGGCAACACTTTCTATCAATTAAATTTCCATATTTTGGGTTGCTTATTTATTCTTGATCTTAATTGTTTGATTATCTGGCCAATAGTTCAACACTATATGTGGCGTGTGAATTGAACTAGGGATAGGGAATTTGCATGCGTAATAAGAATAAATAGGGCTTGTTCGATATAATCATTTCGCTAATGAGGATTGGAACATACCCTTCAGCCTTACTTAGTTGAATACGGAGAAGTAAATGTGTTGTTATTACCCCTGGCGACCATAGGGATATAGTCGTTATAGTAGCATCTACAGGCTTGTGAGCAACTCGGAAGATACTCATAAAGTTATAATTAACCCGTCAACTAGTAACCCAGGAAATAAGATAGGTAGAATTGTCAGAAGATCAACTGGATTGTCGAAAGCCATGACCCTGGAACTTTCTCTCATCTGATAAATCTTACAGTCTTTGTCAAAATATTTTCAGTCACAAAAATACCCATCACAAATTGTTTACTTTTCAGTTTTAGTTTAGTTACAACAAACACCTTGATTTTCACTTTCTTGAATAGTTTTATTCGAATTTGAATTAGTTTAACAGTAGAATCTAAGTCTCTGTGGGATCGATATCTAGACTTAAAAGTCTATATTACTTGTACGACCGCGTATACTTGTGTCTGTGTTTGGGAGCAACAATTGTCTGCATAAGATTTCTGATGACTCTGAGTGGGCAATAATCGATCCTGAATAAGCTTGACCTTCTCCACTGCTTGCTGAACCAAATCTGGCCCTACTAACTTAGATTCCCCCACTTCGAACCATCCGATAGGTGACCTACACTTCTGCCCATATAAACCCTCATACGAGGCTATCTGAATACTGGAATTATAGCTATTATTATACACAAATTCGATAAGTGGCAAATGATCATCCCAGCTACCTCCAAAGTTTATCACACATGCCTGTAACATATCCTCAAGTGTCTGAATCGTATGCTCATCATGTCCATCTGTCTGGGGATGGAATATAGTGCTAAGACTCACTTGTATCCCCAATCTTTTCTGGAAAGACCTCCAGAAGTTAGCTGTAAACTATTCACCCCTATCGGAGATGATGGATACCGGAAAGCCATGAAGTCGTACTGTCTCTTTGACATAAAGCTTCGCATAATCCTCAGCTGAGTAAGTAGTTCTGACAGGTAGAAAATGGGCTGATTTTGTAAGTCTATCAACAATCACCATATAGAATCAAACTTACGCTGAGAACGGGGCAAGTCTGTAATGAAATCCATATTAATTGCTTCCTACTTCTAAGTCGGATTCTCAATAGCCTGCAATAACCCACCGGGCTTCTGATGCTCAATCTTTACCTCCTGACAGGACACTGAGCTACAACTTCATGTCTTTCTTCATTCCATCCCACCAGTAAAATTCCCTAATATCATGATACATCTTCATCATCCCCGGATAAATAGAATAACAGGAGTAATGAGCCTCTCCCATAATCTGACGACGTAACCCTGCAACATCAGGAACATATAGTCTGCCTTAATATCTGAGAATTCCATCTATAGTAATCTCAAATAGTGTCTTCTCCTTCTGAGGAACTGTATCTCTATAATGAACTAACATAAGATCCTCGTACTAGCACTCCTTAATCTTGACTACCAAAAGATGAGACTGCCGAATCCTGATTAGCAACCCCTGCACTGTTCGAGTCCAATAATCGAACTCCTAGGCTAGCTAACTGCTGAAGCTCATGAACTAGCTCCTTTTTCTCTAGCTGAATATAAGATAAGCTACCCATAGATCTGCGGCTAAGGGCATCGGCTACTACGTTCGCCTTCCCAGGATGATACAAGATATCGACATCATAATATTTTAGTAGCTCCAACCATCGCCTCTGATACAAATTCAACTCCTTCTGATTGAAGATATACTAAAGGCACTTATGGTCCATATAAATATCAACATGAACGCCATACAAGTAATGCCTCCGCATCTTCAATGCATGAATCATCGCGGCTAACTCTAGATCGTGGGTTAGGTAATTCTTCTCGTGCTTCCGCAACTGCCTCGAACATAGCTCTGACCTAACCATGCTGCATCAACACACAACCTAGCCCAACGCCTGAAGCGTCAAAATATATAACAAAGCTCTCCAATCCATCTGGAAGTGTCAGAACTAGTGCCGAAGTCAATATGTTCTTCAACTCCTGAAAACTATGCTCATAAGCATCGATCCACTAGAAATTAGCTAATTTCTGAGTCAGCTTTGTCAGTGGTGTAGAAAGGAAAGAAAATCCCTCTAGGAATCTCCTATAATAACCTGCTAAGCCCAAAAAACTATGAACCTCTGTGGGTGTCGTGGGTCTCGGCCAAGTCATCACAGCTTCTATCTTCTGCGTATCAACCCTGATGCCCTCACCTGAAATAATATACCCTAGAAATGCCACAGAGTTCAACCAGAACTCACATTTAGAGAAATTTGCATACAACTTCTGAGTCTGAAGAACTTTAAGGACAAGACGTAAATGATTTGCATGCTCTGTGTCTGATCAAGAGTACACAAGAATATCATTGATAAACATAATCATGAACAGATCTAGGAAGGGCCTGAAAATGCTGTTCATCAAATCCATGAATACCGCCGGGGCATTAGTCAATCCAAACGACATTACACTAAATTAGAAGTGACAAAATATCTGGTTCTGAAGCTGTCTTCGGAATGTCTTCCTCTTTAACCCTCACATGGTGATACCCTTATCTTAAATCTATCTTCCAGAAACATCTGGCACCTTACAACTGATTAAATAAATCATCAGTCCTCGGGAATGGATACTTATTCTTTATTGTCACCTTATTCAACTGCTTGTAATCAATACACATTCGCAAGAAACTGTCTTTCTTCCTCATAAATAACATTGGTGCTTCCCACGGTGACGTACTAGGCCTGATAAAGCCTTTCTCAAGCAAGTCGTTCAACTGTTTCTTCAATTCCCTCAACTCAGTAGGCACCATCCTATAAGGAGGAATAGTTATTGGCTGAGTATCTGGTAATATGTCGATAACTAAATCAATCTCCCGCTCTGGCGAAAGACTTGGAAGCTCATCCAGAAATACATCTGGAAACTCATTAACTAATGGAACAGACTGAAGAGTCGGTGGCTTTGCTTATGCATCTTGAACTCGAACAATATAATAAATACAACCTCTGGCAATCATCTTCCTTTCCTTGAGATAGGAAATAAACCTACCTCTCAGCGATGCTACATTACTTTCCACTCTAGATAGCTCTCCTGGGAACTTACATCGAATCATCTTCGTTTTACAATCAACATTAGCATAACAAGAAGCCAACCAATCCATACCCATAATAACATCAAAGTCTACCATATCTAACTCAATCAAATCTGCTATAGTATGACGATTACAAACTACAACTACACAATATTTGTATACTCATCTAGCTATCACTAGATCACCAATGGGTATAGACACCTTAAAAGGTTTAATCAACTCAGGTTTTACGCTAAAATGACCAGCAATAAAAGGAGTAACATACGAAAATGTAGAACTTAGATCTATCAATGCATATACATCATGGGACGATACTGGTAGTACACCTATAACAACATCAGGCGAAAACTCGAGATCCTATCGACCAACCAATGCATAAATGCGGTTTCGAGGATCGTTCGAGCTAGACGATCCCTCTCTACCTCTACCACGGCCTGTTGATACCTCAGAGCCTTACCTTGGAAGGTGTACAGATAATGATGAAGAAGCTGCTGATCATGTGGGCTGAACTGTACCTCTACCACCTCCCGATGGACACTCACGCATAATATAGTCTACCTGACCGCAAGCATAACAAACATCTGAACCCAAGCGGCACTGCCCAGCATGTAACTTACCACACTGAGTGCATCGTGGTAAAGGTGGTCTCATCTGACCTGACTCATCTCTATACCAAGAACCTGAGGCTCTGGAACCCTGACCTTGTCCTGAATAAATAGATAGATCAAATCTATGACCTGCGAACTGTGAAGGCGCACTAGCCACTGAATGGGTTGAATGCCTAGGATACTTCTGCCTCTGACCATCTCTAAACTCACTAACAGAACGTGAAGATCTAGCTCTCTTACTCTAACCCCTATCATGCTCATGCTCAGCCCTTCACTGCTGTTTATGCTCCTTAAGGTTCTAAGCGTGTGCCTGAATGCTAGAAATGTCCACACTTGTCTGAAGTAAGGCCGTCATGCAGTCATCAATCAAATTTGGTCCCAAATCGATCACGAACCGATAAACCCGATCCTCCATCTCAGCTACAACAATTGGAGCATATCTAGCCAATGAATTAAAATGAAGACTGTACTGCCGAACACTCATGTTCCCCTGTCTAAGGTTCAAGAACCTATCAGGTCAGGCCCATCGAATCTCTGGCAACAATTAGTGGCGTATAAAGGCCTATGTAAACTCTCGCCATATTGATGGAGGGGCATTATCCTCTCTTGCTAGCTCCAAAGTCCGATATCACTGAATAGCAACATCTCGCAGTCTGTAAGAAGCCAACTCCACCGACTCAGTCTCGTTAGCGTGCATCACCTAAGGGTTCTCTGTATCTTATCAATAAAATCATGCGGGTCCTCATTCTGATCAGATCCAAAGAACTCTGGAGGGTTCAAATTAAAGAAATCCCTGACCCTCGCACTGACAACCCTATCAACAAAATCAACACCCGTGCCCTAGCGTCGGGCGTGAGTCGCTAGTAACTGTGTCAACAACTTAATAGAACCCCGCATCTCCTGACCAGGTGCATCAGGTGGAGGAACTAGGGGGTGCTGGAGCTCCTTTGGAGCAGGCGGAGTATGAGAAGTCCAAGATGGAACCTCATTCTGGGACTCGCCCTCCTCGGCATCTACAGGTTGTACTCGACCAATACCCCCACCTGTCACTAACTTGCCTTTCTGGGCTACTGTAGCTTTCCTCATCACAGGCATTACTGAAATCACAACACATAGTTAGGGAAAGAGAATTCTCATAACATGGCTCTATCGCACGATCTAGGATAAGAAAGAAAGACAACCATCCTAAATGCCTTGCAACCTCCTGTTTATAAGTGTGGTGCACAACACACCCATAAACAGGACTCTACTATACACGACTCTTAGACAACCCTAGGACGAACTGCTCTGATACTAAGTATGTCACGACCCAAACTAGAGGGCCATGACGAGCACCCGGGCCCTACCCGCCGAGCACCGCTAAACATACTTTCTTATCATGATCATGAACAAGAGTGGACCTCGGGGGTCACCAGATGAAAATCTGCTAAATCATAAGAAAGATATGCTGAGAAAGGGATGAGACCAAGAAAACATACTATGCAATTATACTGGTCAAAATTGAGCAAGCCGAAAAGGCCTCTGTGAAGTACGATCTAGTGAAAATATAAGCTGAAGGGGCCATACAAAATCTAGCTAAACCATGACAGTATACAAGACTCTACTGGAGTACCAAACATAAAGAGGTCAGTACAGGGGCCCGCTATACCCATATATACACAAAAGAATCATACTAAGGTAGACTGCAACTCCGGAACAAGTGGAGTGCTCTAGTACAAGTGCTAAGAAAGCAACCTAAGGATGTGAACCATCTCCCTATCTACCAGAACCTGTAGGAGTGAAATACAGCGTCCACAAATAAAAGGACGTCAGTACGAATAATGTACCGAGTATGTAAGGCATGAAGATTAACATAATAAAGACATGAAAGTAACATGAGATAAAAGAGAGTCAACCTGTACATCTGAATGCCACTGAGAGAGTATGACATGCATGCTTTCTTTTAAAAACATATACATATATATAAGCCACACTATGGGGCTGCATCATCATCATTAAGCCACTTTTTGGGGCTATCATCATCATACCGTACCCAGCTGCAGTGGTTTGCACAATAGGTGTCGTACCCGGCCGACTATAGCGCAGCTCAGTGTCATAATATATATATATATATATATATATATAATTCATGCATGAGATCACAAAGAAGTGTTATGACTCTATCAGAGTGACATAAGGTCGTTGCACATCCGATTACCATTATGGAACTATCATCATTAACATAACTTACTTGAAGGATCAATAATCATAAGACAAAATCAATATCATCATAAAGAGGTCAAGAATAAAAGCTTTTAGCATATCTAAGAGTAGATTCGTTATGGATTGACTTTCGTTTGCGTTTCATTTTGTTATAGATCATGCCAAAATGAAAGAATAGTTAGCCTCAACATGCCTCGTCGTCTAGTTAACCACCCAATGCCTATCTTCCAGATCTTGCAAAGATACATTCAAGATGATTCACACTAAGGTTAAGTCATTGAAATACTTACAAAGTCAAGTTAAACTAGTCGGTGAGTTAGCGGAATTTGGGCAAAGATTTCCCTTATATTATCTACTTCCACCCAAAGCCCAAAACAACTCCAAAATATCAATAATAACATCAACAACAACATAGAAAAGAGGTTACATTCAAACTAGACTCAAATCAGTCCAAGACTTCCTTTCAAAATCAATCCATAAACAATAACTTATACACAACACCTTATGCCCTTTCCACCATCATTCTTTTCACCTTTTAGACTTATTAAGCTCTAAATCAACTCAAAATAAGAGATGAAATGAAGAACATACCTTATAGTTTGAAGAAATTCAGCCCACACAACTCACTTCAAGACTAAGTTACCACAACTTTAACGAGAGGCAAGAACAAACATCTTCTATGAACTAGTTGAGGTTTTAAAACTTGATCTTCTCTTGTAATGATTGGAATGATTATGGATGACTTGAGAGATCTTAGAGGTTCACTAGGGTTATGTTTTTGTAAAATAAATGAGCCCCAAGTCAGGGCGACAAATTTAACAATTTTCCACCGCCACAATTTCACGGACAACTTTCACGGCTGTGGAATTTTTCACAGTCCGTGAAATGGTCTGTGGAACACTTCCAGTGAGCCACCCAGATGCCACCCATTCCACTGTAGCGAACCAACATTTTCACGGTCTGTGGAAATGGCCATGGAATGATCTTAATCCGATTTTCTAACAAAACATATTCTTTCTGATTCGTTTGACGCCTAACCTTCGTACTCTTTTCCAAACATGTTTAAGAACTTATATAACTCTGAGATGCACCTATAGGCCTCATATATAACTTCCCAAATGATTTCCAATAAGAGCCTATGACAAACGACTTAAGATAAAGCTTTGATGTACGCGAAAGACGAGATGTAATAGTATCCTTATTTATAATATTCGCTTAGACTTTGAGTAGCATAGTGTGTTTATAGATCATATTCCGTACAGTCATGTTTCAAAGTTAAGTTCAGTCATAGTTGGTTCACTTGTTCCAGTAGCTCAGGCACTGGGTGCCGTGTTACGTCCAGGTCTGGGTTCGGGGCATGTCAAAGCTTGGTATCAGAGCTAGGTTTAAGTGTCCTAGGGAGTCTATGAAGTAGTGTCTAGTGGAGTCTCCTTTATATGTGTGTGCGCGCCACACATGTAAACAATTGACTACCAAGATATTCAAGATTGTTTCAGTTCTTTCATACTCTAGTTGGTGCAGTTAGAGCTATACCTTCAGGAAACAATCGTGCATATTTCGTTCCTTTCAGAAAATTTTTGCTAACAGAAATTCAGCTACGAGCCAAAGGGCTACTATTGATGCTATCCCAGAGGTGGACTCACAAACTCATGGAGTTTGCACCAGGGCTCAGGGACTTGCATTGGATTCTCTACTCATGACTTCATCCCCACCGACTATAGAGAGGCCTGGGGAAGTTCATGCTACAGTCACTTTGCCTCCCAATTTCATTGATATGGATGTTAGGGGTGCTATCCAATTACTCACCCAGATTGTTGCTACACAAGCTTAGCGTCAAGGAACGACTCCAAGCACTAATGCTCATAAGGGGTCATTCAATTCCAGGATTAGAGTTCAATAAAAGAGCTAATCCTACAGGTAACTTTAACCTTAAAAGACCACAGAGAGGTGGAGTTAAATAGTTTCTTGACATTTGGTCATCAGGGCTTGCTACATTTACCGCCAGTACCAGCTTAGGAGTTGAAGTATGGTCAGAAAGGTCAGTTCAGCCAAAATAGAGTTTCAGGGCACCAGGCTCCCAATCATGGGCCAGTGTGGGCCAAAGAGGGGTTTTTCGAATCCTATCTGTGGCAAGTGTGGTAGAAGACACGAAGGGTTGTTCTGCGCAGGCATGGATGGTTGTTTTGGGTGTGGCCAAAGACGGTCACTATCTAAACGATTGCCCATCAGCGAAATAGGGTACCGGAGGTAATGTGGCTCAATCCGGAAATTCTTTAGCTCCCTATAATTCCCAAGCCCATGCTGGGTGTAACGCAGCTATGTTTGGTAATACTAGTGGAGGTCAAAACCTCTTATATGCTCTAGCGGGTCTTCAAGACTCAGAGGCATCCCTATAGATCGCTACAAATATGATGATGATAACTCTACTGTAAGACCTCACGAGGCAACATGTTATGATTTTAGCCACAGCGGGCATAAATTAATGACCATGGTTTTGAACAAAAAGGTGTCTAAAGGCAAATTTCCTATGATTATAAAATGTCTTGAGTTTTCAAAGAAGCATATTTTACGCACGACCTTTGCACAGGGCTAAGAAGAGATGGTGTATGACAAGGGAACCATGAGCAGACTATGTTGACCTTTTGGAAATATTTTTTATTTGTTTAAGTTTATTCAGGTTAGAACCAGAGAGTATGACGTTAGAAAGTTACTACGAGAAGGAAATATTATTATGAGATAGAAAGACATGATAGTTCCCTCTTAGGTTATGTGAATAAGTGTTTACCGCGGATGTATATAGTCTGATATGATTTTGAAGTGTGTAGAAGGTATGAGGTCAGTTATTTCAACCTTTCATTTGAGGGAGACATAATTGCCCTAAGTGTGATTCATGTCTATAGTTCAGAAAATATAGTATACAACCGTACAACAGGGTTGGATAATAAGGGGAAGTTACAAATAACCTTATATTTCACTTTAGTTGTTCATAGCAGAATAAGAGAATATAATGCTAGCAAGTGATGAGTAGAAGAATAATGAGTAAGTTTTGAGTAGAGATAGATGATGATTAGAAGTCGTAAGCGAAATATAGTGATGTGACAAATTTTCTAATTAGAAATAAGAAAAAGCTAATGAAGTTGAGTGTTAGGATTATAAAGAATGTATAAGTACTAAGATTATGTCTTTACTATGAAAAGTGAATTGAGGATTTTAGCTAAACTATTAGAGGTACGATTTGATTTCCTTAGTTTGAAGTGCACAAGTGAGTGGTGACAGCTTCAATGCACCAAAATACGTGTTAGTATCCAAAGAATTTAAGTTAAAATTCAAAGTATAGTGATAAGTGGAAGAAGAAATCAGCTAAACAATAAGAGAGGAAACTACAAAAGAATAGCCTTTAAGAGTCATCAGAAAGGGGTTTCCCTAAGATTGACAGTGTCAGCAAAGTTAAGTCATTAAGATTGTGTATGACAGTTAAACATTAGTTTTCCGTTAATGTAAGTAACTCAATTTTTCCTAGTAAGAAAGATTGCTCTGAAGTGAGTCAAAAGATGAGTCGTCAGTGATGTAACGTACGAAGAATTGCATAAGGTAAAGGGAAGACAGCTTGATCTCAACAAAAGAAAAGAATCTACAAGTATAATACCTTAACCTTCAGTCTAAGGGGGAGATGTGTAAATCGTCAGTAAGTCCAGTTGGACATTTGAAACCCGAAGAGTTAGCATAGGATATGAAGACACTCAGCTCAGCATTGACTGCAAAATGATATAGTCACCATAAGGAGTATGCCTCGTGTGTGTAAGAAAGCTGAAGCGAGTAGAATGATCGTCGATTGACTTGTGTCAAGCTTTGTTATTGCAGATTGAGAAATCACAGAAAAATATAAAAGATCATGCTAAATTATGTGTTAAAGTAAGGGATTCATGAGCATAAAATAACCGCTTTTGGACAAAGGGAAGATAATGGTACTTTAAGGTACCAAAGCAGATTATGGGTCCCAGACATAGATAGACTCAGAGAAAGAATTATGAAAGAGCGCACAGTCCACGATATTAGATCCATCCAGTTTATACAAAAATGTACCATGGGGAGGTTTATTGGTGGAACAACATGAAGAAGAATGTAGCAGATTTGCTGCTAAGTGTCCGAATTGTCAACAAGTGAAAGCCGAGAACCAGAGGCCTGGTAAGTTGGCTAAGAACATTGATATTCCCGTTTGAAAATGAGAGATGATACATATGGAATTTTTAACAGGTTTTCCACGCTGATTTTGAAAGCATGATTCAATTTGGGGAATTGTAGAGCAACATTCTAAGTGAGCACACCTTTGCTAGTAAGGACCGTCGATTCAGCAAAAGATTACGCCAAGTTGTATATTCAGGAAATCGTCAGGTTGCATGGGACTCCAGTGTCAATTATTTCAGATCGCGGTGTTCAATTCACAATAAATTTTTGAAAATCCTTTAAGAAACGATTAGGCACAAAGGTAAATCTTAGTACAGCTTTTCATCCTCAGACAAATGGTCAGGCAGAACGCACTATTCAGACTCTTGAGGACATGTTGAGGGCATGTGCCCTAGATTTCAAAGGTAATTGGATGGTCAATTTACACTCATTGAATTTTCATATAATAACAGGTATCACTTGAGTATCAAGATGGCACCGTTCAAAGCTCTATATAGGCAAAGGTGTAGGTCGCCAATTGGTTGGTTCAAAGTTGGCAAAGCAAAATTTTTACGATCAGATTTGGTCCATCAAGCTATGGAAAACGTCAAGTTGATTCAAGAGCGGTTGAAAATGGCTCAGAGTTGCCAAATGTCCTATTCAGACAGGTGGCGTAGAGACTTGGAGTTTCAGGTTGATGATTGGGTATTTCTGAAAGTTTCACCTATTAAGGGTATTATGAGATTTGGGAGGAAAGGAAAACTTAGTCCCAGATATATTGGGCCATGCATAATTCTATGAATGATTAGTCAAGTAGCCTATGATCTCGAGTTACCGCTGGATTTGGTTTCTATGCACCAAGTGTTTCATGTGTCCATGCTAAAGAAGTGTGTAGGAGACCCCTCAATAGTTGTCTTTGTTGAAACAATCACAGTTAAAGATAGCGTAGCTTACGAGGAAATTCCTGTGGCTATTCTTGATCGCAAATCAGAAATTTGAGAACTAAGGAAGTTGCCTCAGTAAAGGTGCTATGGAGAAATCAGAAAGTTAAAGAGGCTATGTGGGAAGCCTAAGAGGACATGAAGTCCAAGTACCTCTAACTATTTAAAGAGTAAGCATAAACTGATGAAGGTAACAAACATTTACACTCATATCTCATGTAAAAATCTCTATTATCCCAGTATTCAATCAGTTCAGCAATCAGTAAGTTCAGTATTCATATATCCACTTAGTTCAATATTCAGGTATTCATTTAGTTCAGTATTCGTGTATTCATGTCAGCTCAGTGTTCATGTGTTCACAACAGTCATGTTTATGTTTCACTTACCCTATTATACCATGTGATACGTAATGTGATGCCCTATGAGGCTTGTGGTGATGATCTGGTTAGCTGGCAGGTAGTTTGGAAATGTTTGTATACTTCTATTTACAGAGTAAACTCTGCCAAAAATTTTGTAAGCTTCTAAAGTCAGTCACATGTATAGCCAGTACACTCATTCGAGAATGAATGATCCTAAGGGGGAGATAATGTAACACTCTGTAAATCCCGGTTAGGTATGAGTGTGTTAAATGAGAAATAATGTGACATTTTAACCATATGAAGCCCCACTGGGATGACTTTTGGTGGAAATAGTTGTCATAAAATCAAGATGAAAGTGAGGTGAATAAGATTTGATAGAATTGACTAAGTTTACGTTAGGTCTTCCTTCTAGCTAGTTTACGTGAAAACCCATTAGAAATTTTTGAAAACTTAACTCAAGAAAGTTATCCCTTTGAAATACCTTTCTGACCATAGATGGATCAGCTCAATTGGAGCTCTGTGCTAGGAGTTATGCCCATTTTACTGGACATTGTTAGTTCTGTGAAAATTAAGGTGTGCACGTCTCGTGGCGTGCTAGCCGCGATGCGCCAGGCATAATTTCAAGAACTTTGAAAAAAATTCAGGCTCAGAAAAAATATGCCCAGCAGGGCGTGGGCCGCGAGGCCCCACGGGCCGCGATAAGCCATTTTTCACCTAGTGAAATTTTTCCTGAATTTTATATATATCCAACTCCGAAAAACTTTTCCCACTTTACTCTAAATCGTCTTTTTGGAGAGACAACTCCCTAGGGTTTCCATAAAACATCTAAGGTGATTTCCCACTCAAACCCCATTGATTATTACCTCAATCTAACAAATATTAATGGTAGAATCCTCATCTCTTCCCCAGATTGTGACAATTTGATTCGGGAATGGTTGAAGAAAGGAATCGTCGAGAATTCACCCCGAGGTAATTTTATGTGATTATAGTATAGTTATGGGGATATTTTGGGGTTTATATATGATCTATATATCGGTAGAATACATGGGTGAATCGTATGAAAGCAAGAACACAAATTTGGCTTAAAAAACCCTAGTTTTAAAAAAAGGGTGGGAGCTCTAGATAAAAGTGTAAAGTTGTAATCTTTATCATCTAACTCAATTATAGAGTGATTGTTGAACCTTGAAAATTCCTTTTGGTGGCGTTTAGCGGAGATTGAGGCATGTAAGGCTAACTCTCAACGTGTGAAAATGTTATTGATCTTCCCCAATCCTTTTTCTTTCACGATTACTACAAATTGTCTCAGTAATACCGATCATGCCTTAGTTTCAAGAGAAGCTTTAGAACTACTATTCTTAAATGATATAGTTTTGTAGTTGTTCATGATTTTCATTCTGAATATTGTGAACTCAGTACGTAATCAGTGTGGGCTCATGCTTCATAGTACGTAATCAGTGTGGGCTCATGCTTCATATCTCACAAGTCTCAGTCAAGAAAACTGTGAATACCTATGAATAGTAATACCTGTTAATACTCTAAACTCTATGAACAGTCCATGATTCCATGCCTCAGGATAGTAGTGCTCATCATCCATGTTAGAACTATAGTATGATTCCATGTCTCATGAAAGTAATACTCAGTATCCATGTTAGAACTATAATATGATGAACATATGAATTCACATAGTCATGTGATGATTTATAGACTAACGAGTATTTATATGGGCCCGAGGCCACACGTTATATGGGCCCGAGGCCACATGTTATATACTATTGAATGGGACCGAGGCCACAATTTATGAACTCAGATAAATAGGTGAATTTCCTCATGTTCAGTTTAGTTATCGTTATGTTTCAGTTTCTGTCCAACCTTCAATATTCGGATATATCTTATGTTTATGTATTTGGGATGACCATTCCCCCGACCTCCTCACAACTATTTTTTCTTTCAGTTGCTTTTACGTACAAGTACAATTCAAATGTACCTATGTCTTTTTTTCTCGGGGCTTGCATTTCACGATGCAGGTACAGAGACAGGTGACGACAGGACTTCCCGTTAGGATTTGCTCGTATCAGCTTTTATTGAGCCCACTTCATTCGGGGTGTTATAATTTATTTTATGTCATGTCATGTTAGACAGTTAAGGTATGTGGGACCCTTGTCCTTGTAATTTCACGTTCATGTCAGAGTTTTCAGAGACTAGATTAGCAGTGCAGTTAGTGTTGTTCAGATATTTTTTTAGCCATGGTGGCTATATTTTATATTCTTAGACTATTTCAGTATTATCTTTAAAGATAATATTCAGTTATTTCAATATCCTTATTTTTAAGATTCAGTCAGACCTTCAGTAGCTTAGTGTGTTTATTGATCGTATTCTGCACAATTATGTTTCAGAGTTAAGTTTAGTCATGTTTGGTGCGCTCGATCTAGGAGCTCAAGTTTGGGGCATGACATCTTTCTCTCAAACTACAGGGAACGTACTTCTCCAGAAATACCTGATAGAACCGAGTCCATGTCAAAGGAGGCAACCCAGCTAGTCGACAATCAATGAATGATCTCCACCACTTCTTGGCATCCCCAATTATCTGAAAAGAAACATAGTCCACCCCGTGCAACTCCACTATACCCAGCTTGTAAAGCCTCTCATGACAACTGATGATGAACTCATATGGATCCTCCTCTGGAGTACTATAGAACCAGGTAAGACTCATCTTGGTGAACTGCTTAAACATCTTCTACTCATCACGGGTCATAAGTGGCCCAGGGACTGCTCGAGAAGCGAAATCAGGTGCTGAAATCTCATCAATGCGGGGAGTCACAGTAGAAGTGGGTTGTACCCTCTGAGTACGAAATTGATTAGGACTCTAACATCCAACTCTGGTTTGTGACCCATCCGGTAGCTTGAAATGTGCCGGCTTAGGTCAATCCCTCAAGTAGACTTAGAATGCGTACCATAGCATCTTGTAGTACTGGCGAAGAAATGATCTCAGGGGGTGCCTGGGCTGGTCCCAGCTTCTCCTCTTTAAAAGGCTCATCCTCATGCTCAATCTCTAGCTCGGGAGACACTGATCTAGCACTGGTGCCTAGCCTCTAGTCAGTACTACTCCACAAGGTCTACCCCTACTATGATCTCTACCTCGGCCCCTGCCCCTACCACACCTCTGGCTGTAGGTGCCGATGCCTCATCCCTAGCCACATCTGCACGTGTCCTTACCATCTGTGAAAAAATAGAATATGAAGTCAGCCATTAGTTTGAAAAAGTCAACACGAATGGAATGAAAGAATAGAAGTTTCCTAAATGCCCTATGGCCTCTCAAGGATGGGTACAAATGTCTACAATCTAATCCGCAAGATTTTATTGGACATTGCTCTTGTACTCATGATATTGGTGAACCTAAAGCTCTGATACTAATCTATCACGACCCAAATTCGCAGGTCATGATGGCACCTACACTATCACACTGGTAGGCGAACCATTCCCAAACTTAAAGTCATTTGGAAGATAAAGCAGGAGCAGTAAGTACACTTGAACATAATCCAACAGTCTGACATATATAAAGGAAGAAGTTTGGAAAGTAAATGAGTCTAATACATCCCAAAACCTGGTTTAAATTGTACAAGAACACCAGAAAATCTGATACAAGTCTCGTAGCACAAAATAAACTGGCTGAAGAGTCAAACTGAAAGTAAATAAGGAAGAGAAATCTAGGGGCCATGAGTCAACCATGTAGCTCACCCTGAATATCTTGAATGATGTGCTTCAGGATCAGCCACGAGGTCTCAAACTGGAACATAGGTCTGTATCTGCACCAGAAAGTGCAATAACTGTAGGTGAGTACAAACCACTAGTAGTTCGTTGGTATCATAGGCCGACAACGATGGAACTACGTATAAAACATATAAAGACTGAAATAAGCACCAAGTGAACCAATAAAGCTATAGTAAGTTAATTGTGACAATTTAAGCATGTTTCATTTAATTCAACAAGAAATAAGGTAAGACAGATAAGCATGTATCACATGGAAGGAATGAGTAATGAGAATAAAACTGCATTGCATTGGCCAAATAACTATCCCGGTACACATATGCTATAAGCTATGCCGTATAGTCATGACCCATAGGAGACTCGCAAGGTCCATATATCTATTACTGTACCGCTCAAAGTCCTTCTCCTTCCGACTGTGACCCCTCATTGTACCGCTCAACTTTACTGCTGGACTGTGAGATACTCACTATACCGCCGAACAGTGAGAACAATAACCTTACCTTTATTCCGGTGCTTTATACCATATCATATTCTCCATTTTTCCATAACTTATTCAAAAAAGTGCTTAACAAAAATAAAATGAGTGCAACATAAGTAATAACATATACCAACAATTTTGTGAGGTTAAAGAGTGGATATTCAACACCAAGCAATTTCTTAGATCAAGTCATATGTTTGAAATAATTCTCTTTCCGTAGTTTATACGAGATGAGGAGTGATGAGTTAAAGTCAATCAAGCATAGCAAGAATAAATCAAACATGTCTATCACAGCCTACATAAGAAACAACCATACCAACCTAAGTGGATTTATCACCACAACCAATGCCTGAAGGCTCAACATCCAATCGCCGTCATAATACACTTCTTTTCCTAAACTAAAAACGTTATACACCAGTACCCACCCAATTGCTCATAACATTCACTAAGGTGGGACCCCCATCATACCCAATACCCCTTTAGAATTTATAGGCTAAATACGCACCCCAATCGAAGCCTAAATAGTAAACCGTAACCTAGCTCTAAAGTCGAGCCAGTGCCACGAACACTCAAACTTGAGCCTTACCTTTCCAGAGTGCCTCCGAACGATCAAAGTCTATCAAAATATGAATTCGACATTAACACACAATTCTAAGGATACCCATAATGCCAAAAGAGGATTCAGGTCCAAAAAGTCAACCCTAAGCCCCAACCCAAACCTAAAGGTCAAAACGATAATTATATCATAAAATGAAATTCATCACAGTCAAAATAATATTCTACGAGGTCACACGAATCCAACAATAACCATATTGCTAAACTTTAGTCCGGAACCAAAAATGAACCCAAAATAACCAAACCCGAACCCCGAGGGCAAAATTGAAAATTTAACTTAAATTCATCTTACCAATGGTCTAATTAATCATAATCCTAAATATCATGAAATTCTAATGGCAATTGAACCTTTAATTTCAAGAAAAATCCCAATTTAAACATAGGGCTAAAACCCCCAATTTTCTCATCCTAAATCGTGATTTCTAACATGGAAACCCTTAATAATCGATGATATAAAGGTAAAAAGAGGATTAGAACTTACGTAGAAGAATCTTGAAAAATTCCTCAAATTATCCTTAAACTGAGGTCTCAAGCTCCAAATATATGAATGAATAGCCTAATCTGGAAATTGGGAAGTAAATATTTAACTGTTCAACGATTTCTGCAGAAGCGGTCCTATCCTAGCATCTGTGGGCCCACTTCAGTGCCAAAAACCTCACATGTATGAGGTCCACTTAATTGGCCAATGTCCGCAGATACGGACCATTTCATGTAGAGGCGGCCCGGCTCCTACGGCTCATTTCACGCAGAAGCGGGCTTAGCCCACCTCAGCCAATCTCGCACCTGTGGCCCACCTTGCACAGTTATGGCACAGCTGTGGCTCCAAGCTCGCAGAAGCAAGATCCCATAACCAGCAAAACAATATCAAGTTGAAACTTCGATCTTACACGCGAAACTCATCCGGAACCTCCCGAACACAAATGAAATATGCAAACCAGTTCTAAAATACGCAACAAACTCACTCATGCACTTGAAATTTCCTGAAGATGTCACATTGATCTGCTATTGATCGAGGTCAGCTCCCAAAATCATAAATTCTTATAACCCCAACCAATGACACAAAACACACCCGAACACCTCAGGATCCGAACCGACAATTCTACCAAGTAAAAAATCATATTCCGAACCTAACGAGATTATCAGAATTCTATTCTGGACAAGTTTACCCACAAGTCAACTATTGGTCAAGTTTTTCCCAAAATCAAACTTAAGAATTCAAAACTAGGATTTGCCTCGATAACTGTGCCACCCATCCCCGCAAGTCAAATAAGTCAAAATAAAGCTAAGGGAAAGGTCATTTGGGCTAAAATAGGTAAAATAGAAAATGGTTTCCTCATTTCAATAATTAATTAGGGGGCGACTCTATTAAATAAACCAATAAAGAACCAAGTTATGAAGAATCTTTTATGCGATGGTGTAAAAGTGAACCGTAACACATGACGACTCTAATGGGCAGTTCAACTTGGTTCTAACCATAAGGGTTTCAATATTTTTGGCTTATTTGTATTTATTTGCTTATGTGTTTAAATTCATATGTAATATTGTCATTGCATTCTAAGCATAAAATTTTGCCACATGACATCACACACATTATAGACTAAGCACAAAGACGAGTATGCGGATTCGCGATCGTCCTCTAATATAAAACCATAAACTTTCTTGGAACACGTTGAAGACGTAGTTGGTTCGTGGTCGTCCTACAGTTGACAACAGTTCACCTTGAGTCGTCCGCTCGAGTTTTTGATTTTTTGCAAAGTCAAATTTAGACAAACTAGAGCAGAGCGAAGCCAAATCCCCATAGTTAGTGCATTAACTTAGGATGACTTAAATACCCAAGGCGTATTTAAGTTTACTAGAAGAGCAGTTTGTGTCTAAATGGTCCATGACCTAAGGAAACCACATCCCATTATGTGCTAATTGGAAAGATAATATGCCAAAGTACCTAAATTGTTGTCCTTGGGTTGGGGGGGGGGGGGGGGTGGGACTAACCGTTTATTGATTTATCGATGTTTCCGAACCTGAAGTTCGACATAGTAGTTGAAGTGCCCAAATTGATGAAAATATGGTGGGCCAATCTAAGTGGAGAACAACAAAAGAAGGTCACAGACTGTTTAGGACATCTACCTTCCCTAATGATGATAAAAAGGTGTCGAGAATTAATTGAAATCCTTATCGAGTACTAGAATTGCGAGAGAATGGCCTTTCACTTGGGGATGCAGAAATGACATCGACTGTAACACTTCGTACCTTCAACATAATGTTTGACTCGTACGATGGGGAAATAATGGAACCAAGATAGGAAGTGTAGAAAGTGTTTTGAAACCTAATAAAGGTATATGAAAAGTTTTTAGACAAATTAGATTGGAAGCTACTCTATGGACTGTGTTTTCAAGTGGGTTTGCACAAGGCCTCACTTCAAGCAAGTATAACCGCCTTATTAGTTGGGAATCTGGGAAAACTCCCTGGATGAAAGTTGTAGCGCTTTGAAATACCTTTACATCCATATAATATCAGCTCAAATGAGCCTGTAAAAAAAAGGTATGATCATAGGACGGTTGCGCATTGCTGGCGGGGCTTGCGCCGAAAAGCTACTGAAATCGTTGGTGCTCTTTTCAACTTTGTTTTAAAAAAGTCGCCACCTAATTTTTAAAAAGAAAATCTTTTTAAGGGTTTATTCATACACCGTGAAAAAACCTTCTTAATCTAAAGTTCTAGGTAAGGGTTCTGGTGATCCCCTAGGGAAGTTGTTAGGCACCATAGTATTAATGATCCGTCCTATACGGTTGACCTTCAAATTCCAATGTGTGAGCATTTGCATGAACTGTTTACTTAGTGTTTATTTCCCACAAAGACTTTCGTGTTGTATATCATTGTTTGAAAAATTGAATATATCCTCTTTATATATAGGGTACTTAAGTTTGGATTTATGATATCCAGGTATAATTAATTCCTTTTACATATAAGGATAGTAGTTTTCTAAAAGAATGAAAAATTTATTTTTTGTTTTATTGGTATAGATTTTATTCATGCTTTACTCACACATGGACCGGGTTGATCCGCTTAATACGTTTTTAGAATACCCTTACCTAAACTTTTTAAATTAGGCTAAATTTGATTTTTTCCCCTTTGA
>NW_026726247.1:0-111711 GCF_029784015.1 Lycium ferocissimum | reverse complement strand
ACAATGAATAGCATCAAGGAATCACGTCAAGATCATTAGCAACATAATATCATCATATTATTATCATGGAACATATCTCATCTCTATCTCGTAGGAAACTTTTAATACTCTTTAGCTTTCATCTTATGGAATGTAAGAAGGTCATGGGATTTACCGGAAAGAAATCACAATATATAAGAGTCATGCTTTGAAAGAAGGGCCAGCCTTACATACCTTTATGTCTCTTTAGCTCTATCGACAAAATGGTCTCCTTCCAAGCTTGCGATTCTACACTCAAGAGAAGTCGTACCATAGTTAAGCCATTGAAAACATGCATAAGTTAAAGCTAAAGCGACTAAGAGCTAATGAAAATTTGGGCAGCATTTTCTTTGTTTCTACAACTTTCTCCATGTAATAAATGACTCCCAAACATTATTAACAACACCCACGACACCATAATCAATAAACTTCTTCAAGTTCAACATTATTAAATCTTTACAATGCCTTTCCAATGTCATCCATTACCAAAACTATGACATAGTACCACATATATTCTCATATAATACTCCTTTAACATCATTTATATTATTCATCACAAGATTGTACTCATAACATGTCAAGAACTATAATTCAAGTCAAGTTACCATTCAAGAATTCCACTATTTCCATATTTGAACTTCATACTCTAGTTTCTTCCATAATCCAAGTCTTTCCACCACTCAATATTCTTAATAACATGAATAAAATGTGAAACTCACCTTTGATCACATAGGAATGGGCTTTGGATGAAAATACTCCACTTGAGAGAAACCCTACTTTAATACCAAAGAGATTCATGGTTTCCACAAGCCATAATGAACATCCTTGTACTTGATTCTACTAATTTCTTGGTGCTTACTCCTTAATTCCTCTTGGATTTGTGATAATATGATATAAAGAGTATTCTAGAGTTTTCAAGACTTGGAGACAAGCGAAATCGAAAAAATATGAACAAGGGTCGTCTATTTATAGCTGGAACCAGAAAATTCCAGAGAGGTAGTTCGACGCGTCAATGGTCCGTCGACTCGCTCCTGCAGATCACCGATTGCAAAAACATATTGACGGTGCACAGTGACGGTCCGTCGACATGTCGACGAACCGTCGACACTGACTGGTGTCTGTAGAATTTCCTGAATCAGTTCAGATTGCGTCGATTCGATCCGTTCAACTTCTAACCCCGTAAATTACTGGAAATACCTGCTGGTACATTTGCACACGGGGTAAGGCACTTTCTACCTTATCTTTCTCCAATGAGCTTTCTTCTCTCGCCTCAAATGTCTCTGGAATCCTAATTAGAATCATTAAGTATCCCTTCTCACTCGTAGGGGCATCGTATACACCTTGACTCGCATTAGTATATTCACCACACAACAACCCGAAATTTCGAGGTGTAACAACAACAAGCTTAACAGTCTTATTTCCTTGCCTTTTTGGACATTTCTTTTTTACTATTTTTGTTCTTCCTTTATTTTTGCTTATTTTGGCTTTTCTGGATTTTTGTACTTTTATTTGATGATTAATAAAACAAATCAATAGGCAAGTCCTATTGCTATATTTGATTAAAAAAAAAAAAAATATATATATATCATAGCAGGAGAAGGAAGGATTTCTTCAATGGGATTCTACTCAGGATAATGAACAGATTGCAAAGTTGGAAGGGCAAAATGCTTTCATTTGGGGGAAAACCCATATTGATCAAGCCTGTGTTATAGAGCATGCAATACATCTATTATCTGCAGTCAATCCTCCGGATTGTGTGATCTAACATATGTATAAGATGTTTGCTCAATTATTTTGGAGTAATACTATTGGAGGGAAGAGCAGACATTAGGCCTCTTGGCCTCATTTATGTTACCAACTAAAGAAGGGGGTCTGGGCTTTAGATCACTTTATAATGTATCAGTAGCTCTATAATGTAAATTATGGTGGAACTTTAGTACAAAACCTTCTTTATGGAGTGCTTTTCTTAGTAATAAATACTGTAAGAAAGAGAATTCAGTAATTCACTGATAGTAAAATGAAAGTATAGATCTCAATCTTAGAAAAAGATGCTGCAAGCAAGGGATATTGTTGAACACCAAATCTGGTGGCGAACCAAAATGGGAAATTCCCAATTTTGGTTTGACAATTGGACGGGATTGGGGCCCTATACTATGCAATTCCTGGGGAAGTATATGATGATAATATTCAAAATGTCTATGAAGTGGTGAATGAAGGAAATTGTTCAACACATCACAAGTCCAATACCAGCCCCTAGAGAGGACAAAGGGATGGACAGATCATGGTGGTTTCTAGATACTACAGGAGAATTTTCAGTTAAATCTACATGGGAATTTGTGAGGTTAAGAAGTCAGGAATTAGACACATACAAGTATATGTGGGAGAAAGGGCTCCAATTCAAAATATCATTCTTTCTTTGGAGGTTTTGAAAGTCTAAGGTTGTCACGACCCAACTCGTAGGTCGAACGGGCACCCACACTAACCCCCTACTGGGCGAACCCTTCCTTTATTCTACCATATTTAGAATTAACATAAGGAAAGATTAAATAATATAAGCAGTCTGAAATAATCATACCATAAATATCTAAAGTGCGGAAGTACAAACGAAACCCCGAGAATCTGGTCAAGTCATAGTACAAGAGGCACTACAAAACTATATAAGTTTGAATATAACAAATACATAAGTGTCTGAAATACTGTCTCGAAACAAAAGGACATATATCATAAGAGAAGAGTTTTCCAAGCTGCGATCTGGAACATGGCTCACCCTAGAAACTCAAACAAGAAGCCTCGGGAATCACTCACGAGGTGCTGATGTTACACCTCATAAATTCCAGATTTGTTGCCTTGTGAGTAGACTAATGTGAACTTAAGGTGATTATGAAATCCCTACAGGATTAAGGGAAGTATTAGATAGCTTAAAGTGCATACTATAATATTTTAAAGTCATATGAATATGTGAAATTTAGTTTGTTGAAGGAAGTGAAATGTAAGTCATGTTCGGAAAGGTTTTCGCCATAATTGAGCTAATATTTATTTGGTACTGTCTTAAGGGGCAGCTATAGGGCCTATTGTATGGTTAATGAAGTGTTATATAAGTGCTAAGGAAGTTCCACAAGGATTGAAAGTCAAACGAATCAACGAGAGAAAGTTTCAGATAACTGTGAGTTATACGACCACTTATACGGTCCGTATAACTTTATACGGTCCGTATAAGGGAGGTCCGTATAACATGAACCTTACAGAAAGGGGAATTTTCATGGTGGTGTTATACGGTCCACTTATACGGACCGTATAAGTCCATCGGGCAGCTTTATTTGTTTTGTATAAATAGATGACCCTTGTTCTTTTATTTCATTTCCCACATTTCCACAAGTCTTGAGAGCTCCAAAACCCTTCTCCAAACATTTTCCACTCAAACCCAAGAGAAATCAAGATCAAATAGTGTCACACCCTAATTTCCGTTAGGGCGTGATGGGCACCCGACCCTTATTTAGGGCCGAGCGAACCCGCTGACTCACCTAATACTCATAATCATGCTGGTTCTCAAATCATGACACAAATACATAACGAAAGTTTTTCGAAGAATAATACGCTTTTTACCTTCCTCGAATCAAATAAAATCTGTAACACATGAAACTTATAATACAATGCATAATAATACATCGGCTTACATAGCCGCTTACATAACCGACATCTTATACCCACGACACTGTCTGCAAAGTCTCTAACAGAACTCCAGATACCATAACATGATGCCCTGACTCGGCAACACTCCGGAGAAAATGGAGCTCGCCAATCCCGCTGGAACGTCTTCTACTAATATCTTCAGCTCACCTGGGTGTACCTGCGCGGCATGAAACGCAGCCCCCGAAGAAAGGGGGTCAGTACGAAATATGTACTGAGTATGTAAAGCATGAAATATAGTAAGCGGGATCATACTGAAGTAAAGAGTAAAGAAAATCATAAGACTTGCCCTTTTGAAACATTGTCATGCATATACATATATCGGTAATTAAAATCATGTCATGATCGTATCATCATATCATCGTACATATATACCGTACCCGGCCCTCTAGTGAGGGACTCGGTGAGTAAAATCATATCATAATCATGTATGTATGCATATATACATATATATATATATACCGTACCCGGCCCTCTAGTGAGGGACTCGGTGAATAGCGTGTCCCGACCCCGCTAGCAAGGGACTCGGTATGCCATCCTGGCCGCCAACCCCATATCATCACATCATCATATACATATATATATATATATATACCGTACCCGGCCCTCTAGTGAGGAACTCGGTGAACAATGCCGGGAAGTTGCACGAATACGTACCCGGCCGGGACTCGGTGAAAGATGCATTGAGGCATGCACGAGCGAGTAGTGAGAAACCAAATGCAAATAAAACATTTCCAAGACTCAATGAAGTAGTCCAAACGAAATGTCATTTGAAAGTCGGACAATAGTTATATCAAATATCTTTCGGACGTTATTCGAAAACATAGCATACATCATACGTATTAACAAAACCATAAGGGTCATAGTCATATTCAAACCATAGGGATCATAGTCATACGTCAAACCAATCCGAGTTCGCCTCGGAAAGTTACAAACTTTATTCACTTTAGGACTTTCTACGAACAAATCGAAGCGATCCGAGCCTTTACGCGTGAAAGTTACGGACGTTCGTAGTTTCGGAATCGTTGAGAACAAAACTCTTTTGAAAACAAAGCTTTTATGCAACTTTTGAAATTTAATTACACAAATGACATAAGGACCATGATTTGACCATATTAAGAATACGAATATCAAGAAGCCAATAAGAATCATAAACATGCTCGGATCACCAGAATAGAATTACCTCGAGATTCGTGTCATAACTTACTTTCAACTAAGACATGCCAAAGAAGAAAAGGTTGAGCTTTACATACCTTAGCCGTTCCTAAGCTAATCCGAACTTACGTCTCAACTTCTCACGATCTACAATAATGTCATTAGGCATCAACCATTAGTCATAAGCACCGAAGGATTCAATTCCAAACCATCATTTTATCTACAGAAATTTGGGCAGCATGTCCCCTATAAATTCAGCATCCCCGAGAATTCAACTCGGCCAAATATTCAACAACAATACCAACAACCATATCAACAATATCAATAAGCAATTCCAACGCATTCTAACATTAATAACTCTTTTCTACATAGTTCGACGACATTCACTTATATTCAATTCAACTACATATATTCAAACCAACATCGACGATCACATGTTCAAGTACTAATCCGAAACCGTTCAAACAACATTCAAGAATGCTTCAAACAATCCACACATTATTTGAAACCCGTCAATATACCATAATACCCGAAACCTCCCAAGTTCAAGAAAACATCAACAACACATTTCTTTTCTTCCAAATTCATCAACTACACCAACAATCCACACTTTAGCAACATTATCTTCATAAATACAAGAAACTATATTTAATTCACATTAGCTTCCAAAACAGCCCACACACGATTTTATCTTCAACTTAATTCATTAAACCTTTATTTACATCATAGAATCCACAACACAACAACCAAAAATACTAAATAAAATTTAGTTCATTCCTTGTCACAAAACAGCCCATACTCACGACTCAACATCAACATACAAAGTTTCATGAATTTCATCCATTTCTACACACTATTCCCTCCGTTCTAATCCGTTAAAACTCTGAATAAACTTGTTAACAATGAAAAGGAACCTTAATATTACCTTAAGTGTGCAGCCACCACGTCCACTCTCTTCTTCTTGGTTGATTTTTAGCTCAAATTGAAGGCAACGCGACGTACGACACTTTTCTCTTCATGGGCTTCGGAATTCGGGGCGCGAATTTTGGTCAAAATTAGTTTTTCTCTCTAGGATCTCCTCTCTCTTTTTCTCCAGAATTTTCTGGGTGTTTTGGTATGAAAAATGAGGAGAAAAGGCTGATATTTCATTTAAAAAGGTGTGGGTAATGGGCCTGACCCGGTTGGGCTCGGGTTGGGCCTGGCCCACTGACCTTTCTGACTTAAAACGTGTATATCTCCTTATCCCGATGTCTCTTATGAACCCACAACCTATGGTTGGAAAGCTATTTCAATTATCTAAAACTTTCATTCTGGGAGTTTTCCCAAATTCCAAACTCATAATACCGTTTTGGCCCCTCGAAGTCAGATCACCCGAAGACGTTTTCTTAAATCGCCCTTTTGGAGGGCTTACACTCATTTTTAGCTTATGGGTCCTTCTTAGGACTTTCTCAACTTCACATGTACCACCCATATATCTCTTCATATGTCCTTTATAAAATCCCGACATGTGGGTCCCACATTAACACACGGCCACTTTGGCCTTTTCATGAAATTTTTATTTCAACTTCTAGCCCCTAGTTTTCCTCAATATTTCCATCCAATAAAATCATAACGACTCGTACCTTAAAAAAAAGTCAGAAAATAGCCTTGTCGTTAACTTGTCGCAACTAACTTAAAATGTTCCAACGTACAAAATACGGGATATAACATCCTTCCCCCCTTTAGAACATTCGTCCTCGAATGTTCAACTAGTCACATATCATGTTGCAATCTCTACATGAATATACGAAGGTGCTCAAATTAGCCCAAGAAATACCTTAGCGTGACTTCACTAATTCTTATGTTTCACTTTGTCTTCGCCTCTCTTATCTTACAACCGGTATCGAGATAGGTCATTGGTTCAACCATAGCCATATTCTGTTTGTCCTTAGTACTAATTTTGTCTCGTACTTCCGCTTAAACCATCTTTACATCTTTCTGTAATGTACCCAAATTATCATAACTGCTTTATCATTACTAGGCCTTTATCCTTCCTAACAAGTACTCACTTAGTCTCATTCTTAGCATACCAATACTTGTAGGTTGCATCCTTATTCTTGTACGACTTGTATAAAATATATCCAATCTTAGTCATAGCCTTTCATTCTTCTGGTTCATTTTGCTTTACATATCCTCTCCGTACTAAAATTCGCTCGTAGCCTATTTTGTCTTACTCTTTTTTTTTCTCCTCTTTCTTCTTGTTTTCTTCTCTCTCTTTTCTCTTTTCTTCATTCACTCCTTTGATGTTCTCACTTCCTACTATAGGAGGTTTTCTATTTTTCTCTCTTACTACTTATAGGTCGCGGTATCGTTAGCGATCAACCCTATTGCCCACGTCTTAGCCTCTAATCCAGCACCGCAATATTACCTTTCGCAATGTCATATCATTTAAGATTTCTACAATTAATTTCCAGCACTATCTCAATTACCATCCTAGCTTCTACCCCTTTGGCTGGCTTTTGGATCTTACTAACTTGTCTCCGCAAGGAGTCTTACCTGTTGCCCAAGCATCCGTATCAAATATATTGTCATGTCGATTGTCTTCATCTTACACTTACATCTCTCGCACTCGCTTCCCCCCTTTAGGGGTGTACCTATACCATTACCCAAGTATACTCTGTCCTCTGTTCGCATTTTCAAATCTCAATTAGGCGGCACTTTTATTCCAACATTCTGGTCCCCTTGCCGTTCATTTACTCACTTTCTTTCTTTTCCAAATATCATTGTGTTAGGACTTTTCGAGTTTAACCTGTGATGAAAACAGCATCCACTTGCTTTATAACATTCGTGCCATTTATATTATTCTTCTCACTTGAACTTCGTTACCTTGCCCAATTAATGTCTTCTATATACCGCCACGTTGGTCGCCGGAATACACATGTCCCTTGGTCTAGCCATGTACAGGATATCTTATGCATACCTATGTACACATATACTCTCTGCTATCTTGCTTACAAGGGATCTTCAAACACTATTCCAACGCACCCTAATTCTGGAACTGTGATGCACCTTTTTCCTCTTTATCGGTCTAATTCGCCCCGTTCTGCGCGGCCTCTTAAGGTTCCCCGCCCACTCCATTGTACTTTAATTCTCCTTAAGTCACCCTATCTTCCCATTTACTTCTTGCGTCTGAATTTAGAGAACTTTCAGAAAACTTCCCAGGGAGTCACCCATCCTAGAATTTCTCTCGCTTCAAAGACGCTTAACTTTAGAACTTTGGCGGAATACCACACTTTAACGCTCGTATAACTGCGTCCACCCTACCACATCACCTTTGTCACGTAGTTTAGAGTAAGTCAAAATCTTAACGGATTTTGAAACGTTCTCATAACACGTTTCCCTCCGAATTAGAAGGGTTTCTTAGTCTCCTGACTTCACAATTTCTATTCCAACTCCCCTTAATCCTTAATATTCACGTTTCACCCTTAAACATGACTACTTTTCCGTCTTAAACTCCCAGATTCCCAACGGTGAGGAATACACCTCGATCGCCGTTACTTATAATCACTCGGTCATCACCTTCCTTGATTTCTTCCCTCATTTTACCTCGTTCTTCGTCATTTCTATATCCAAGTCTTTTACCGTCCCGTCACTTCTGGCACCTGGGTCCTTAACTACGCGTGTCATGGTCTGTTACTATGCCGTTGTCTCACTCCCTTCTTATTTCCTTCTTCCAGTTACCCCTTTTTTGCACTCGCTATCATTTCCGCTATTATGTAACCCTCGTTCCGTACTTCCCTACCGACTTGATAAGTCTTCCTTATTCGTTCTATAGCTCACCTTCCGTTTCACGCTTTCCTTTATATTCGAGCTATATGGGTCGTATCATGGCTTTGGACACTTTCTTGCTAGGCTTTACTTATTTCCGTAATAAATTTATTATGTTCACATTAAGTCTTATTCGTAATCAGCCCGGTAATATAACACTTCCTAACCCTTTACCTTTTCTGATCCACTTTATCCTTAATATCTCACAGGCTGTCCTATCAACACACTCATGCCCGTCACACTTCTTTCCCTCCGTACCCTTGTCTCAATCATACCCTTACTCCTTTTAACTATAAGCTCGTAGTAATTTTTCCTTGCTTGTCAATCCAGTCGGTACCTTAAATAACTCTCTATCAAGGTTTGCCTTACCTTTTCTAAATCATCTCTTAGCATCACAAGCCCTTTCCAATTTCTTTTGTCATATCGATGTCGACCTTCAATTATTTTTATCCTCAATTTAGTACTTAACTTCTTTTTCGATGTCAGCCATACTCGTAGCTTAGCCAAATTTTATCATTACTATTGGCTCGACCTTTCCGTCGTATTACAAAACCTATATCTCATTCTCTTTTATTTCCGAAAAAAAATTTCGGCGAGTTCCCTCGTACATTTTACCATCTCTCAAAACTCGCACGCAGAAATACCAACAACGCCTCATAGGCCCAACATATATATATGTATATCACATCATATCACAGGCCACACGGGGCTCCCATTATCATCGACGATAAAAAATAATGAACATACCTCGTATGCCCAACTCAAACTGCACCTGTTACGCTTTCTTATGTACTTTCCCTTTTTGATCTCAACCTGTATTTCAATCGTACTTCGATATCTTACCTGACATATGTCTTGCATACCTTTGCTTACCTGCGTACTTCGTAACTTCCAATGTCGCTAGTCGCTTTCTTCCGTCGATGCCATTTCTCTGCTAAAGTCAAAGGTCAGTGTCGGGAATCTCATTTCCTATAACTTGGCTCTATGGCACGATCTAAGATGTCAAAGAAGAGTAACCATCCTAGATGCCCCGTAGCCTCCCGTTTATAAATGTGGCGCGCTTCACACCATAAACAGGACTCTACCGGACACGACTTTGCGTACAACCCCTAGACGAACCGCTCTAATACCAATTTGTCACACCCTAATCCGTTAGGGCGTGATGGGCACCCGACCCTTATTTAGGGCCGAGCGAACCCGCCGACTCACCTAATACTCATAATCACATATTGGGTTCTCAAATCATGACACAAATACATAACGAAGTTTTTCGAAGAATAATACGCTTTTTACCTCCTCGAATAAAATAAAATCTGTAACACATGAAACTTAAAATACAATGCATAATAATATATCGGCTTACATAGCCGCTTACATAACCGACATCTTATACCCACGACACTGTCTGCAAAGTCTCTAACATGGAACTATGAATACCATAACATGATGCCGACTTGGCAACACTCCGAGAAAATGGAGCTCGCCAATCCCGCCGGAACATCTTCTACTAATATCTTCAACTCGTACAGGTGTACACAACGCGGCATGAAACGCGACCCCCGAAGAAAGGGGGGTCAAGACGAAATATGTACCGAGTATGTAAAGCATGAAATATAGTAAGCGGGATCATACCGAAGTAAAGAGTAAAGAAAATCATAAGACTTGCCCTTTTGAAACATTGTCATGCATATACATATATCGGTAATTAAAATCATGTCATGATCGTATCATCATATCATCGTACATATATACCGTACCCGGCCCTCTAGTGAGGGACTCGGTGAGTAAAATCATATCATAATCATGTATGCATGCATATATACATATATATATACCGTACCCGGCCCTCTAGTGAGGGACTCGGTGAAATACGTGTCCCGACCCCGCTAGCAAGGGACTCGGTATGCCATCCTGGCCGCCAACCCTATATCATCACATCATCATATACATATATATATATATATATATGTCGTGCCCCGGCCCTCTAGTGAGGGACTCGGTGAACAATGCAGGGAAGTTGCACGAATACGTACCCGGCCCGGGACTCGGTGAAAGATGCATTGAGGCATGCACGAGCAGAGTAGTGAGAAACCAAATGCAAATAAAACATTTCCAAGACTCAATGAAGTAGTCCAAATAGAATGTCATTTGAAAGTCGGACAATAGTTATATCAAATATCTTTCGGACGTTATTCGAAAACAAAGCATACATCATACGTATTAACAAAACCATAAGGGTCATAGTCATATTCAAACCATAGGGATTATAGTCATACGTCAAACCAATCCGAGTTCGCCTCGGAAAGTTACAAACTTTATTCACTTTAGAACTTTCTACGAACAAATCGAAGCGATCCGAGCCTTTCTGTGAAAGTTACGGACGTTCGTAGTTTCGGAATCGTTGGGAACAAAACTCTTTTGAAAACAAAGCTTTTATTTAACTTTTGAAATTTAATTATACAAATGACATAAGGACCATGATTTGACCATATTAAGAATACGAATATCAAGAAGCCAATAAGAATCATAAACATGCTCGGATCACTAGAATAGAATTACCTCGAGATTCGTGTCATAACTTACTTTCAACTAAGACATGCCAAAGAAGAAAAGGTTGAGCTTTACATACCTTAGTCGCTTCCTAGCTAATCCAACTTAAGTCTCGACTTCTCCACGATCTACAATAATGTCATTAGGCATCAACCATTAGTCATAAGCATCGAAGAATTCAATTCCAAACCATCATTTATCTCAAAAATTTGGGCAGATGTCCCCTATAAATTCAGCATCTCCGAGAATTCAACTCGGCCAAATATTCAACAACAATACCAACAACCATATCAACAATATCAATAAGCAATTCCAACGCATTCTAACATTAATAACTCCTTTCTACATAGTTCGACGACATTCACTTATATTCAATTCAACTACATATATTCAAACCAACATCGACGATCACATGTTCAAGTACTAATCCGAAACCATTCACACAAGATTCAAGAATGCTTTAAACAATCCACAAAATATTCAAAACAATTCAAACAATGTATACCATAATACACCGAAACCTCCCAAGTTCAAGAAAAATCACAACACATTTCTTTTCTTCCAAATTCATAACTACATCAACAATCCACACTTTAGCAACATTATCTTCATAAATACAAGAAACTATATTTAATTCACATTAACTTCCAAAACAGCCCACACACACGATTTTATCTTCAACTTAATTCATTAAATCTTTATTTACATCATAGAATCCACAACACAACAACCAAAAATACTAAATAAAATTTAGTTCATTCCTTGTCACAAAACAGCCCACACTCACTTCGACATCAACATACAAAGTTTCATGAATTTCATCCATTTCTACACACTATTCCCTCCGTTCTAATCCGTTAAAACTCGAATAAACTTGTTAACAATGAAAAGGAACCTTAATCTTACCTTAAGTGTGCATCCACCACGTCCACTCTCTTCTTCTTGGTTGATTTTTAGCTCAAATTGAAGGCAACGCGACGTACAACACTTTTCTCTTCATGGACTTCGGAATTCGGGCGCGAATTTTGGTCAAAATTAGTTTTTCTCTCTAGATCTCCTCTCTCTTTTTCTCCAGAATTTTCTGGGTGTTTTGGTATGAAAAATGAGTATAAAAGGCTGATATTTCATTTAAAAAGGTGTGGGTAATGGGCCTGACCCGGTTGGGCTCGGGTTGGGCCTGACCCACTGACCTTTCTACCTTAAAACGTCTATATCTCCTTATCCCGATGTCGCCTGTGAACCCACAACCTATGGTTGGAAATATATTTCAATTATATACAACTTTCATTCTGGGAGTTTTCCCAAATTCCAAACTTATAATACCGTTTTGGCCCCTCGAAGTCAGATCACCCGAAGACGTTTTCTTAAATCGCCCTTTTGGAGGGCTTACACTCATTTTTAGCTTATGGGTCCTTCTTAGGACTTGCTCAACTTCACATGTACCACCCATATATCCCTTCATATGTCCTTTATAAAATCCCGACATGTGGGTCCCACCTTAACACACGACCACTTTGGCCTTTTCATGAAATGTCTAACTTTCCATAATTCCACTTTTAACCCCAAATCTTCCTTAATATTCCATACCAATAAAATCATAAGGGACTTATGCCTTACAACAAAGTCGGAAAATAGCCTTGTCCATGACTCATCGCAACCAACTTAAAAATATTCCGACGTACAAAATGCGGGATATAACACTTTACTTCTCATTTTTCATTGTGGTCACCATTCTTTCGTTCCACTTGTCAAAGTCTGTTCTCTAACCTCACACATTTCGCTCTTATCCCATACTACCACACTCTATCCCTCTCACACACCTAACCTCGAATTTTTTATCCAAATAGTGTCGTGTTTTGTCCGTCGCCTCTCTCGGAGGCTTCACTCTCTCATGTTCCTTACTCTTTCGCTTTTTTCGACATTTAGGTCACCTTGTCTTCCATCTACTCACTTTATTTCTTTCCCAAAATATCATTGTGTTAGAACTTTCCAAGCTTAACCTGTAGTGAAAACAGCATCGCCTTTTATAACATTTGTGCCATTTTATTTTCTTTCACTTGAACTTCATTACCCTGTCCGATTAACGCCTTCCAACATATCACAACGTCGATTGCTGGGATTCAATATAGCCACGTTTGAGATATCAAAGACATACGTATACATAATCGCTATCATCTTGTTTACAAAATATTTTCCAACACTATTCAACTTACCCTGTTTCTAAAGCTGTAATGCACCTTCTTTCTTTTTCACCGGTTCAGTCTGCCTCGTCCTACGTGACCTCTTAGGTTCCTGCCCACTCTGTATACTCTAGTTTCTCTTAGGCTACCCTAGCTTCCCATTTATTTCTCCTATGTCCGACTCTATAAGACTTTTAGTCAACTTCCCAGGGGGGGGTCACCCATCCTAAAATTGCTCCCACTCCAGCACGCTTAACTTTGGGACTCTGATGAAATTCGATACTCTAACGCTAGTATGATCGCGTCGACCTCGCCGCATGACCTTCAGCACATAATCTGGAGTAAGTTGAAGTCTGGACAGGTTTCAAAACGTCCTCATAACACATCTTCCGCCGAATTAAAAAGGTCTCTTACTTCGACCCGATAATTATTTAATACTCGTAGTTATTCCAAATTCTCAGTTAGGTGGCACTTATATTCCGACGATAAGTGTCCAAAGTTCTCTTGGGATAGTATCTTAATCTCGACCTGTACCATCGGCTTCTTTCGATAAAATCATATTGCATCATCTGTTCCTTAAGCCTACCGTCTTGGTCGCTTAAAGATCCCATTATTTCCAGGATGAAGTCGTCTGCACGCCGTATCCCTTTGTGCTTTATGCCTTTTTACCCTTACTATGTATCCAACACAGGCTTCCAACTTACTCAAAACACACCAAATCCGTCTCAACAATGGTCTTGCCATATCATCCTGTCGTCGTTCTACACCTTTAGAATCATGGCCATGTATTCCCTTACCATATTTCTCCAGTCTATGCCTTTTTACCCTTACTATGTATCCAACACCCAAACTTTCTCAACTTACTCAAACACACCAAATCCGTCTCAACAATGGTCTTGCCATATCATCCTCGTCGTCGTTCTACACCTTTAGAATCATGACATGTCGTCGTTCTACACATGTCATAATCTATTACTGCACCATTATCTTGCCCGCTTTTCTTTTCATCTCCTCCTCTTTTTTTGTGCTCGCTATCGTTTTCGTTATCTCGTAATTTTCTATTCTGTACTTTCCCTGTAGAAGAACTTCATAAATCCCTCTTTTTTTTTTCCACCAACTCACCTTCATACTTTAGTCACACAGATCACGTCATATCCTTTAGTCGCTTCCTCGCTAGGCTTTGCGCATTTTATAATGATCCCTATTATATTCACATAATATCCTGTTCGTATGCAACCTTATAGTGTCACACTTCTTAACTTTTTGCCCTTTTTGGTCAATCTTACCTTTAATATCTCACAAGCTGTCTTGTCAGCACATTCATATCCGTCACAATTCTCTTTTTTTTTTTTTGTACTCTGATCTCAATCATACTATTATTCCTTCTAGCTGTAGTCTCGTCATGATTTATCCCTGCTTATCACTTCAGTTGGTACCTTAATATAACACTTTATCAAGGTTTGCCGACCTCCTCTAACTCATCTCTTAGTATCACAAGCCCTTTCCAAATTCTTTTTACCATGTCGATATCGACCTCCTAATTACCATTACCGCCGATTCAGTGGTTAACTTATTTTTCAAGGTCAGCCATACTTGCAACTTAGTCAACTTCTATCCTTACTATTGACACGGCCTTTCAGGGCATATCACAAACCCATATCTTATTCTCTTTTTATTTCCTGGAAAATTTCGACAGAGTTTCCTCTATATTTCTTACTATCTCAAAACCTGTACGCAGGAAATACCAACAATTCCTCATAGGGCCAACATATATATAAATGGTGGACTTGCCTCGTATGTCTAATTCGATCTGCACCTGTTACACTTTCCTGTTCACCTTTGCTTTCCAATTTTTCAACTTTACGTTTCGATGCCTCATTCAACATATACCTTTCGTGCCTTTACTTACCTGCGCGCTTCATAGCTTCCAATATCATCAGTCGCCTTCTTCTGTCGATGTCGTCCTTCTGCTGAAATCAAAAGTTAGTACGGAAAATCTCATTTCCTATGACTTGGCTCTATCGCATGATCTAAGACAGAAAGAGGGTCACTGATTCCTAAATGCCCCGCAGCCTCCTGTTTATAAGTGTGGCCGGCTTCACACCATAAACGAGACTCTGCCGGACACGGTACGTAGACAATCCGAGGACGAACCGCTCGATACCACTTCATCACGACCCGATCCCCGTAGGCCATGACTAATGCCCGAACTGGGCACCCGTACACACCCATTAATCAGAAATAGCATACAAATAACTTATACAGTATACAAATAGCATATACGTACAGAAAGGTGGAACGTCGCCCCAAAGCTGTCACAAATGTATATACAGATCATAATCACATCTTTCAACAGACGATATCACACATAAGCCGGTGAGGCTATCATAATGCAGGGGGGGACGTCCAGCACACAAATCACACGGACACGACTGAACAGTAACTACCCATAACCCACACATATATGTCTACAGACCTCTAAGAATAATAACAGAATCATATGACGGGACAGGGCCCCGCCGTACCCGTGAATAAACATATGCATATATACAATAACAGAATCTGGATCAAAGTATAGGCTCCAGGACAAGGGAGCGCTCCAAGACAGCTGCACAGGAATCCTAAGCTGGTGGATCACCCAAATAAGTATCTGTACCTGCGCGGCATGAAACGCAGCCCCCGAAGAAAGGGGGGTCAGTACGGAATATGTACTGAGTGTGCAAAGCATGGAATATAGTAAACAGGATCATAATCAAAACCAGAAGTACAGAAAGTAAATGCAATGTCCAGAATATCAAAATGCTTACTCATAAAAACATAAATCATGCATGGGGCTCTTAGAATATGGTCGCCCGCCCGTCGTTGGCGCCATAACAGCATCACACCGAAGGTTTCATATCTCCGTATCCCCGTCACACATCATAACACATCATAACGCCATAACACAAAGATAACACCAAATATAAACGGAACCCGGCCCTCTAGCGAGGAGCTCGGTGAACCGTAACACAGCATCACACCGGAATATAACATAGTGCGCATGAAACATAACCGGCCCGGGACTCGGCGAAAGAAGTAACAACCATATGCACGAGCAGAGTCGTGAGCAACTATATGCAGTTTAAAACATTTTCAAAGACTCGATAGAATAATCAAAATGAACCGTCATTTAAAAACCAAGGCGATAGTCAAATCAAGGTTCTTCCGAATATCGTTCGAGAACATGTCAAATAGAACTTTAGGACTCATAGATACGTATCAAACCATATGAAATAGCTTATGGAAATTAGGGGCATAATCGTCATTACAAACTCGATGGAGAAATAAGTAATCGACGCTTGAGGGTTAAAACGATAGTCACACTAAATCCCTTCAAAAGTCGTTAGTGTTATATCCTGTATTTCGTACATCGGGACAATCCGGGCTAACTATGATAAGTTAGGGACAAAGCCATTCCGGGATGCGAGGTCGGGATTTTTGACCTTCGGTTTTGTTTTGAGACATAATGTGTTCATGAATTGGTTGGCATGGAACATTTAGGGAAATTTGGGACCAAAAGTGGAATAATTGAAAGTTGGGAATTATTAAATTTTGGCCATGTTTGGCCGTGTGGTTATTAGAAATGGCCCACACATTTTGTGGCCAAATTTAATTGGTCCAACCCATGTGTGGGCCATGGACACTTGTGTAACATATATGGTAGCACAAAAGATGACTAAGTAGTCATCTTTTCATTCCATACACTTAGAAAAAAAACAAGAAGTTGAAGAACAACAAGCTCAACCATTCGGCCAAAGGGAGAAAAAAATAAGACCAAGATTTAGCCATCCCAAAAATATTCCTTTGATGAAAATCCACTAATTGGAGGTACCTAAGTAGCGTGGAAGTGTTGTTTGGGTCATCAAACCATCCGTTTTGTAAATCGCTAACCCTAGCCTATTTGTGGAGTTGAAGAAGAAAGGTAAGATTTAATCATGTTTTATGTGTTATGAATGGTGTATGCATGTTGTAGTATGTTGAAATGGATGAAAATCATGAAATATGGTATGTTGGAAGTGAGGCCGTGTGTGTAGTGTGTGGCCGTGTAGGTGTGTGTGTTGTGTTGTGTTGAAGTAGTGAATTAAAGTCTAGTTAGCATGTTTTGATTGTTGTAGAGTGAAGAAATGGATGAGAATCGTTAGTATGTGTATGTGTTATGTTGGCCGAAAATGGGTCACATTATATGACAATGAATGGATCAATTCGCTTAGTGTTTTAGTTGTTGTTGTTATGTGGATTCTATGTGGGAAATGAGAGTTTAATGACTCAAGATTGATGTGGTAATTGTATGGGCTGATTTGGAAGTTAATGTGCTTTTGATGTAATTTTTATATTTATGAGAGTGACATTGTTAGAGTGTGGATTGTTGGTGCAAATCATGATTTAAAAGTGAGGAATGGGTTATAGTGGTGTTCTCAGGTTTGGGACAGATTTCGGGTGACTTGAGATGACGTTTGGGATGTTTGAAATGTTGTATGAATTGTTTAAAATGTTCTTGAATCTTGTTGGTATGGGTTCGGGTTGGTATTTGAATGTATAAGCGTTGATGTTGGCTTAAAGGTAAGCCGTTGAATTAGATAGTATGAATGTTGTTGAATGATGTAAAAGAGAGTTACTAATGTTGCTAGGTTGGTTGTTGATGTTGTTGTTGTTGATTTGGCCGAGTTAAATTCTCGGGGTTGGTCTATTTACAGGGGAAATGCTGCCCAATTTTCCGTAGAATTATGTGTTAGTTTGGGAATGAATTCTTAAATACTTATAGTTGACATTGGCATTTCTTGATGTTATGTAGACCTCGGGGAGTCCGAGACATAGGTTGGAGTTTGGATTAGCTTGGAGAGCGACGAGGTATGTAAAGCTTGGCCCTTCCTTCTTTTGGCATGCCTTAGTCGTAAATAGGCTATGACACGAGCCTCGAGGAAATTCTACTCTCGCGATCCGACCATGTCTGTGATTCTTATTTGTTTCTTGGCCTTCGTATGCTTGATATGATGAAATGTTGGCCCCTATGCCTTTTGTATGACTAAGTTTCAAAAGTTGCATAAAAGTTGGTTTTTAAAAGAGTTTTGTTCCTAAACGATTTCGAAAACTACGGAAGTCCGTAACTTTCACAGACAGAACCGGATCGCTTCGATATGCTTAAAAATAATTCCATGATGTATGATGACTATGTTTTTCATAGGCGGGCCCGGCCCGGGTTGACACCCGTCCGTGAGTCCCGCGACTTTCCTTTACGTACCTCTGATGATTTTTTTTGAAAGGATATGATATGACTATTATTCCGATTCCAAGTACGATCAGTTTACTTATCTTTTGAGTTTACAATAATGATTCGATAACGTATAATGACTTCAACTTTCATAGGCGGGCCCGGATTGGGTTGACGCTCGTCCGTGGGTCCCGCGACTTTCTTTTGTATAGTGCCAACGACTCTTTGAAAGAACTTAATATGACTATCTTTTGGACCCCCGAGTATGATTACTTATTTATCTGTTCAGTCTGAAATGAGGATTTTTATGTATGTGATTCTGATACGTAACTACGATTTCTGAAGTTCGGTTTGATATGTTCCCGAGTGATATTTGGAAGAAAATCTGATTTGACTACTGTTTGGGCTTATAAACGATGGTTCATTGTGATTAACATATTAAGTCTTTGAAATTGTTTTAAACCGCATTTGGTTACTCATAACTTTGTTCGTGAATTCTGTTGTTACATTTTTGCCAAGTCCCGGACCGGTTATGTTATCGTACGCATTATGCTGTATTTTGAAGTATGATGTGTATTTCGAAACATGATGTGATACGAAGTCTGATATGATATGATGGTCTGATTTACCGATGCGTATTCCGGAGTATGATGTGTCCGGTACGCCGAGCCCCTTTCGGCCGGGTACTGTGTATATATGCTATATGTATGGATTCTAGAATATGATCAGTTGGAATCAGAGCCGGTGGTGGGGCAAACCCAATGGTGGGGCAAACCCAATGATGAGGCAAAATTCCACATTGGTTTAGGCAAATCCCACATTGGTTTAGGCAAATCCCACATTGGTTTAGGCGAATCCCACATCGGTTAATGTCCGCTCATGTGATAAGATATGATGTTATGATGTGCTTCGGTAGGTATATGTATGATCTGTATTTCAGGAGTAAGCGTGTTGGCATTCTGATTATTATATTTGTCTTCTGTACCTCTGTTGCATGACTTGCGTGTCAGATGACAGCATTTTGGCATTCTGGTTATTATGTTCACTTTCTGAACCTTTGTTTCAATTATGACTCAGATTTGTTACTATATCTTCTGCTTTGCATACTCAGTACATATTTCGTCGACCCCTTTCTTCGGGGTCGTGTTTCATGCCCGCGAGTACGGACACGGTTCGGTGATCCGCCGCCTAGGACACCTATTCTGTCGGTTGAGAGCTCCCTTTATTCCGGAGCCTACATTTCGGTACAGACACCTTCGTTATTTGTATATATGTTCGTTCATGGGTACGGTGGGGCCCTGTCCCGTCATATGGTTCTGTTATGACTCTTAGAGGTCAGTAGACATAGATGTGGGTTATGTACAGTTTTGTTCGGACGCGTTGAGTAAGTTGTGTTTGGGCGGCCCATCCGCCGTGGCCGGCACTTTGTCGGTCGCGTGTATGTATGCTTTGCTACGTTATGTATATTATGATGGCCTTGCCGGCCTCTGTGCAGTATATATATTTGTATGCGTCAATTTGAAGCCACGCCTGATATTTATATAGGTATGAGTTGCTTGTATGCTGAATCTGGGTAATGAGCGCGTATGGGCGCCCAGCTCGGGCGCTAGTCACGGCCTACGGGGTTGGGTCGTGATAGTTAGCATTACACAAAGGAAAGCCTCGGGGCCCACGGACGAGTATCAAACCAATCCGAGTCCATCTATAAAAGTTGGAGACCTTATTCATTATAGAATCTCCTACGAACGTTTCGAAGCGATCCGAGCTCGTCTATGGAAGTTACGGTTGTTCGTAGTTACAGAATCCTTTAAAAAGACATTCTTTAAGCAACGTTTGAAACCCAACCATACAAAAGACTTAAGAACCATAATTTGACCATATTAAAAACGTTAACATCAAAGAATGAATAAGAATCGTATACGTGCTCGGATCTTAAGAATGGAGTTACCCCGAGACTCGTATCATTACCTATTTACACTAAGACATGTCAAAAGAATGAAAGAGTAAGCTTCACATACCTCGTCCGCTTCCTAAATTAATCCAGACTTACGTCTCGGCTTCTCAGAATCTACAATAACATCATTGGCACCAAACATTAGTCGTAAGCGCTTAGGAATCCAATTCTAAGCTAGCACTTTATCTACAGAAATTTGGGCAGCATTTCCCCTGTAAATTCAACAACCCCGAGAATTCAACTCGGCCAAATCTTTAACAACAATACCAACGACCATACTAATTACATCAACAGTTAATTCAAAATGCATTCTAACGTCAATAACTCTTTTCTACATAATTCAACAACATTCCATTTACGTTCAAATTAGCCACATACAATCAAACCAACACCAATGCACACATATTCAAGTACTAATCCGAAACCATTCAAACAAAATTCAAGAACACTTCAACCAATCCACACAACATTCCACACGGCCCAACCAACTTGCAACCTTACCCGAAATCCTACAATTTCCATAGGAACAACAACAACACATTTCTTTCTTTCAAATTCATAAACTACACCAACATTCTACACATTAACAACATTAAGCTCAACAATACAAGAAACTACACTAAATTCACATTAGCTTCAAAAACAGCCCATAAACGTTCTCTACGCAACTTGCATCACTAAACTATCATTTTCATCATAGAATCCATACAACGACAACCAAAAATGCTAAATAAAAATTTGTTCATCTTAACCTACCAAAACAAAATCACGGCCACACTCCAACACACCTTATTTTTATGAATTTCATCCATTTCTACACTCCACAACACACATAAACCATCCATAACATATGAAAAGAGGATTAAAACTTACCTTCTTCACTTAGTTCTTCAACATGGCTTGGGTTGAGAATTGCAAGAATGGATGGTTTGCTTGCTCTAACAATTACTCCATGTTGTTTAGGACCTTCCAAGGAGTTGTAAACCTAGAAGGGAATAATTTTTTTTGATCAATTTTCCAAGAGCCTGGGTTCGGCCACCATGGTCGAACACCCTCTCTTCTTTCTCCATGCTTCATGAAATTTCTAAGGGATGAAAAATGATAAAGATGATTTAATTTGTCATCTTTTCACCATATAAAATTACCACATGTGGCCCTATGGCCCACACCTCTTGGCCGGCCACCTTAGCCCCCTCAAGAAATATTTTTTTCACTTCTAGCCCCTACAATTGTAAAGTAATCACATGCACCCTTCATAGCTTGAACTAGTCAAATTTGGTCAACCAAGGGTGGGTCCCACATACCCCACACGGCCTCATGGCCATTTGGCCATTTCATGAAATAATTTTTCCAACTTTTAACCCTTAGTTTCCCTCAATATTTCCATCCAATAAAATCATAAACAACTTGTACCTTAAAACAAAGTCGGAAGATAGCTTGTCATTAACTTTCCGCAATTAGCTCGGAATGTCCTGACGTACCAAATACGGGATATAACAGAGCTCCCAGGTTTTCCACCAGAACGGGAGATTGATTTTGATATTGATGAGTTGCCGGATACAAAGCCTATATCCATTTCTCCTTACAGAATGGCTCCTGCAGAATTAAAAGAGCTGAAAGCACAATTGAAGGATTTGCTCGAGAAGGGATTTATTCGACCTAGTTCATCATCATAGGGAGTACCTGTATTGTTCGTGAGAAAGAAATATGGTTCCTTGCGAATGTGCATCGACTATAGGCTGTTGAACAAAGTGACAATAAAGAATAAATATCCGCTTCCTAGGATCGATGATTTGTTCGATCAGTTGCAGAGTGACAAATAATTTTCAAAGATAGATCTGAGATCAGGATACCACCAAGTGAGAGTCAAGGAAGAGGACATTCCGAAGACAGCTTTCAGAACTAGATATGGTCATTATGAGTTCCGGGTAATGTCGTTTGGATTGATTAAAGCCCCGACAGTATATATGAATTTGATGAATAATTTGTTCAGGCCTTTTTTAGATCTATTCGTGATTGTGTTCATCGATGATATTCTGATATATTCTCGATCGGAGGCAGAGCACGCGGAGCATTTACGTATTGTCCTTGGAACTTTTCGGACTCGGGAATTATATGCCAAATTTTCAAAATGCGAGTTCTGGTTAAATTCTGTAACCTTTCTGGGGCATGTCATTTCAGTTGATGGTATTCAAGTGGATACTCAAAAATTGAAGCTGTAAAGACTTAGCCAAGGCCTACAACTCCTACGGGGTTTGCGATTTTACGGGTTGGGTTATTACAGAAGATTTGTAGAAAGATTTTCTTCTATTTTTGCACCATTGACGAAGCTAACTCAGAAATAGGTGAAATTTCAATGGACCGATGCTTGTGAGCGCAGTTTTCAGGAGCTGAAAGATAGATTGACTTCGGCCCCTGTTCTGACACTTCCAGAAGGATCAGAAGGTTATGTTATGTATTGTGATGCCTCTGGTATAGGGTTGGGCTGTGTGCTGATGCAACATGGTAAAGTCATTGCCTATGCTTCAAGGCAGTTACGGAAACATGAGAAAAACTACTCGATCCGTGATCTTGAGTTAGCTGCAGTTATTCATGCGCTAAAGATGTGGAGACATTATTTATATGGTTTTCATTTCGATATTTATACAGATCACAAGAGTCTCCAATATATTTTCACACAGAAGGAGTTGAATCTACGGCAGAGGTGATTGTTAGAGCGGTTGAAAGACTATGATGTGAGTATTCTATAACATCCTGGAAAAGCGAACGTGGTAGCGGATGCTCTTAGTCGCAAATCATTGGGCAGCCTATGTGATGTTCAGCCCGAGAAGAGGGAGTTAGCCCGTGAGCTTCAACAGTTAGCTAGCCTAGGAGTCCGCTTAATGGACTAAGGCAGTGCGGGAGTTGTTGTCCATAACCCATCTATTTCATCTTTAGTGGTGGAAGTGAAGAAGTGCCAATACGAAGACCCCAAGTTGAACTACTATAAAGATATATTTCCTCAGAAAGAAAAATCATCATTTGGGATTTCTACAGATGGAGTTCTTAGATATCGAGGCAGACTATGTGTTCCTGATGTTGCAGGGCTACGTCAACAGATTTTGGACGAAGCCCATTATTCCCGTTATTCTGTTCATCCAGGGGAGACAAAGATGTACCATGATCTCAAGTCCATGTATTGGGGGGACGGACTAAAGAAAGATATAGCAGGGTTTGTAGCTTAATGTCCTAATTGTCAACAGGTGAAAGGTGAGCATCAAAAGCCCGGTGGGTTGTTGCAAGCCATGGAGATTCCAACTTGAAAATGGGAAGTGATTAACATGGATTTTATTACAGGCTTACCTCGTTCCCAGCGTAAGTATGATTCTGTATGGGTAATTGTTGACAGACTCACAAAGTCAGCTCATTTCCTACCAGTCAGAACTACATACGCAGCAGACGATTATGCAAAGTTGTATCTCAGAGAGATAGTAAGGCTTCATGGAGTTCCCATATCTATTATCACTGACAGGGGAGCACAATTTACAGCTAAATTTTAGAGATCCTTCCAAGAAGGGTTAGGAACGCAGGTGAAACTCAGCACAGCATTCCATCCACAGACTGATGGGCAAGCTGAGCGCACCATCCAAACCCTCGAAGATATGTTGCGGGCATGTGTTTTGGACTTCCGAGGTAACTGGGATGATAATTTTCCCCTTATTGAATTTGCGTATAACAATAGTTATTACTGTAGCATTCAGATGGCTCCATATGAACTATATGGAAGAAAGTGTAGGTCGCCAATCGGATGGTTTGAAGTGTAGGTCGCCAATCAGATGGTTTGAAGTAGGGGAGACAAAGCTAGTGGGTCCAGATTTGATTCAACAAGCGGTAGAGAAGATCAAGCTTATTTGAGATCGGTTGTTGGCAGCTCAGAGTCGTTAGAAACCATACGCGGATAATCGTCGACGAGACTTAGAATTTCAAGTTAATGATTGGGTATTCTTGAAAGTGTCGCCGATAAAAGGTGAGATGAGATTCTGTAAGAAGGGAAAGCTTAGTCTCCGGTATATCGGGCCTTACAAGATTGTGCGCAAAGTGGTCCAAGTAGCGTATGAACTAGAATTACCTTCGGACTTAGAGGCAGTTCACCCAGTTTTTCATGTGTCAATGCTTCGTAAGTGCATTGGAGACCCTTCCAGAATTGTGCCTATAGATGATGTCCAAGTTACCGAGAAACTGTCTTATGAAGAAGTACCCATTGCCATTCTAGATAGGCAAGTTCGGAGACTCAGAACCAAAGATGTAGCTTCGGTAAATATTTTGTGGAGGAATAATAACAGATAGGAAATGACTTGAGAAGCAAAAAAGATATGAAGTCCCGATATCTGCATTTATTTCCATCCCCAGAAGAGATTCAGGCAGAGACATCGTTGTTCCCAGGTACGTAATGCTTCTCTTGATGATTTCTTGGTCGTGTGTAGCCAATATGGTTATTGTTGTTGTAGCCCTATGAGGCATTGTATATTTTAGGCTGTTGTGACAGGATGGTAGTGACATCGTTACACGAGAAACTCTGGCGAAATTTTCATAGAATACTTAAGAGTTTTAACATTCAGGGACGAATGTTCTTGGGGGGGGGGGGGGGAGGAATGTTACACCTTGGAAGTCTCGCTCTATTCATGTTACGAAGCGGGCTAAGGTAAGTTTGGGGTATACATGAAGTCCCCATAAATTGAATAAGGATAATTGATGATTCTAATTAAGATTCCAAAGACATTTGAGGCGAAAGAAACCAGTTCATCAAAGGAAGGTAAGGTTGCTGTGTTTTGGGAAATTTTGTATCATTTGAGCTACGCATTGTCTAGCTCATTTTGAAGGAGAGATATAGAGCCCTTGATGGTTAATGAAGTTTTACATAAGTTCCAAGAAGGTTCCATGAGGATTGGAGGTCAAACGAATCAAAAGAACGCATTTTCGCGAAATCGTACAAAATCGGGCCATATGCGGCCGCATACTCAATATGCTGGACCGCATATGGCTCGCAAAATCCAAAAAATGGAAGCCCTCAATTCCCAGCCTCCTCCTCATGGAGAGGAGGGGAGATGCGGCCGCATCTCCACCGCAAGGGGGTGCGGGGGTTCGAAATGGCCACCTTTTTAAACCCCAAATGACACTAAGTTCATTTCTAACTTTTTTCACTTATTTCTCCACCTCTCTAGAGACTTCCAAGAGGTTCTTGAAGGTTCCTTAACACTCTTCATCCTTCCATAATCATCCAAAGAGAGATCATCCTTTACACCTCAAGGTTATCCAAGAGAAGTGATTGTTCTTGATTCCTTTCAAAGTTAGAATGAACTTTATCTTGAAGGGAGTTGAGCTAGGCGAGATTCCTTGACCATAAGGTATGTTTTTTTTTTTATCTTATTTATATGGTTGGATGGATGTAAAGGTTTAGTTACCCCTTAGAAAGGAAAATAATTAAAGTGGAGAAGGCATGGATGTTGTAGTGAGGAAGATGACTATGGTGCAACTTGAAAAGGGGATTTTGGTTGGAGTTGATGTTAAATTGAATATAATTACTTGAATACGATTATGGATGTTGATAGTGTTATTTGGGAGTTTTTTTTATGATATGGTGAAAGTTAGTGGAATAGGAGAAATGCTGCCCAAATTCCGTTAGCCCTTTAGTTGCTCCAAATTGAACTTAAGCGTATTTTCCATAACCTAAATTTAGTGAAAATTCTCTTGAATATAGAATTTGCGATCCTAGAGGAAGTCATTTAGTCATTAAGGAGACATAAAGGTATGTGAGGCTACCCTTTTTTTTCTTTCAAAGGCATGAATCCTACGTTATGATCCCCTATATGCTATCCATGTACCTTTACTCCTAGAAGCCCTAGAGAACTTTAACCCTCAAGAATCTTATTATGATTAAGCTCACCATGTAATTCTTGATTATGCTCATGATAGTTGAACTCATCTTATGTTGTTATTCCTTCAAAGTAAATCAAGATAGTTATGATGCTTATGATGATGATTTGATTCTAGAAAGGCTAAAGCTTAAAGTTCTTAACGTTTTTATGATACTATTGAGTTGCCACATGCTTACTGATGCTATTTATTATTGATAATCTCACCTTATGATCATTGTTCCTTCAAGGTGAGATGTAGCGACGGTTATTGTTCCATATCATAATCGGAGGTCACCGACCTTACGTCACTCTGATAGAACTGCAGCTTTTGATTGGGTTCTCATGCATGCTTATGTTTATATACGATTACACCATGCCTAATTGGCCGGGCAGACACTACATCGGTGGGCCGCTTATGGATAATGATAACACCGTGCCTTTATGGCTAGGCAGACACCACTAGTGAGCGGCGTGAGATGATTACCCCTGACGCGGAAGGCCCGGATGCGGGTTAATGATGATTATGTATGTGTTTATGTTGTTTTACAAGTAGTAATTAGAATGCAGTTTGATATACAGGTTATCTCTTTCTCTCATGTTTTCTTATTGCTTTGTTACATTATTGTTCATGCCTTACATACTCAGTGCATTGTTTGTACTAACGTCCTTCCTTTGATGGACGCTGCGTTCATGCCCGCAGGTAGACCGGGAGACGGATCTGATCCTTAAGAACCTTATCAGTGGGGACTCGGGAGCACCTACTACTTTGGAGTTCCAGTCTACTGGTATATTCCTTTTGTGCATATATTTGGGCATGGCGGGGTCCTGTTCCTCCCTTATGCTTTCCAGTACTCCTGATAGAGGCTCGTAGATATATGTGGATAGTTAGAACTCATGATCTCACTGATGCACATTTTTGTATATCATTTTTTTAGCCTTGAGGGCTTATATGTGAATAAGTAAATGAGATGAAGTTAATGGTTATCGTGTAAGGAGTTTCATTTGAGAATTTACCTTCATGCATGTAGTGCTAGTTGAGAGTTAGAGGTATGGTCCACCGAGATAAAGGAGAAGGTGTATGCTAGATGGTGGTCGGTAGGCTAGCTCCGGGTACCCGTCATGGCCCTCCAGTTTGGTCGTGACACTTTGGCCTCCAGATTGTATTGTTTCAGTTCAGTTTCAGTTATCATTGCCTTACATACTCAATACATTATTTCGTACTGACGTCCTTTTTGCTGGGGGCGCTGCGTTCATGCCCGCAGGTTCAGGGAGGAGATCCAGCTCAATAGGTCTTCCACTCAGCTGCAGACAGTGCGCTCCACTTGGTTCAGAGTTGCAGTCCCTTTTTGTATGCTATTTTTATAGTTATATATATGGGTATGACGGGTCCTTGTCCTATCCTTTTAACAGCTCGTACTCCATAGAGGTCTGTAGACAGTTGTATGTAGTTTGGATGTTATGTAGCCTTTTCGGCTCTTACTTTTGTTGTATAGCATATGTAGTGGTCTAGTCGGCTTGCACTGGTATCCTCAGCACGTATGTATAGATATATATATATATATATGTTGGTTGTGAGTCCTTGATATAGAGTCTATCGTGTTAATCTTACAGTAGTTAGTATAGCTCAGTTATAAACTATATATGGGCCACCCTGTTGCTCAGTGAGATCCAGGTACTAGTTAGGGGTGCTTGGTCAATAGAGGTCGGGCACTCGTCATAACTCATCGGCTTGGGTCATGACAGAAGTTGCATCAGAGCAGTTCTGTCCTAGGTTTGTCTACAGACTGTGTCCAGTAGAGTCTTGTTTATGGGTGTAAAGCGCGCCACACTTATAAACAGGAGGCTGTGGGGCATTTAGGAACCATTGACCTTTCTTTCTATATTAGATTGTGCAATAGAGCCAGAGTCTAGGAAAGATTGGCCCTGACCCTCTTTCCCTGTTAGATAAGTGCAGATTGATATAGATGAAGAGAACGGTTTCTGATAGTGGGGGTACAAGGAAAGACCCCAGGGTGGACTCCGGACTACAGGTACCAGGATAGATTAGGAGGAGTCTTAGTTACTCCGTTGAGTCAAATCCTTCTGAGGAGATGATTGAGACGACTCCCCCAGAGGCTGTGACTTCCATGGAGGAGGATCCGTCAAAGGATAGTTATAAGACGAACCCGTCTGAGGGTTCGTATGAGACACAAGTGGAGCAGGAGGCTCCTTAGCCTGCACCAGATTTAGTCCCCCAGTTTCTCCTATGATTGAGCATTACGTCAGAGCAGCCACGAGTGTAAGTGTTACAAAGGTATCTAGCCCTCGGTCTTAGCCTTCAGTCAATCAGGAGCTGCCGTAAATAGTCATATCCTTCGGATTATAATGGGGGAGATAAGGATGGTTAGACGAGTAGAAGGTGGGAGGATGATGAAAAAGATATTTCACTTTACAGTTCCCAAGACCAGGACCAGGACAGGCCGGTTACAGGTATATGGGTCTTCTTATTGAAACTCCTTATGTTATGTGTGATTATTATGGGATATCATCTAATGGTTGACAAATGGGGATTTTAAAGAAACGAATAACTGAAGTATTTATGGATAATTGCGACTAAGACATTTCTGCTACCATTAGTGTTACACCTCGAAAATTTCCTGTTAACGTACAGTGAATAAACTAACGAAGGGCACGAGGTATACGATGTTTTGATAAGTAAGGAATAACGTTTCATGATTCTAAATGAGATTTCAAAAACATCTGAAGTAAGAGACAAAAGTTGTTAAGGAAAGTAAGGTATATGTTGTGTGTCGGGCAAAATTTACGAGTATCGAATTAACGATGAGTTAATGATGTTTTGGAGAAGAGTTATAACGTCCCTTAGATTGTTAATGAAGTGTTAAACAAGTGTTAAGAAGGTTCCATAAGGATTGGAGATCAAACGAACTACGGAGATCATTTCAGGAAAAATGGGCTATACGACCGACTTATACGATTCGTATAGCATTATACGGTCCGTATAATGGTCCGTATAACACCCAGAAGAGATGATGATTATTTAGTGGTGAACCACGACCACTTATACGGGCCGTGCAATGTTCTACGGACCGTATAAGTGTCCATGAAAGTCTCGACGGGCTGAGCAAGTTCAATTATATAAATACATGTTCCCACTTCACTAATTTCATTTCCCACACATCTTCATCTCTCTCAAGACATCTAGAAGGTTCTACATACTTCATCTACAAGGATAAAAATAAAAGCAAAGATCAATATCAAGAATTCAAGTGAATCAAGTGTAAGAAGCTCACTAGAGTTCATCCAAGCCAAGAAATTTCTATGAAAGTGAACTAGGGTTTTGGTGCAAGAAGAGTATTTCCACTCAAGGCCTATTCTTCCATTATCTAAGGTACGTTTTATGGTATTTTCATGTTGTTTAAGGTATTGAGAAGTTGAAACACTTATATTGTAGAAGAATATAGAAAATGGGTCATAAATGTGGGAATAGTGTCATTGTTGAGCCATAGCTTGGATTGAATCATGATTATTGATATGTTGTGATCGTAAGTAGGTTATGAATGACATTTAGAACATGGGAAAAGCATTATATGTAAAAGAACGCGATAGTGAACTATGATCATGATTATGGGGAATGAAGTGAAATTGAGAGATATAGATAATGTAGATGAATGATGATTGTTGCTTATAATATTGTGAATGTTGTTATGGATGTTTGGGAGTTGATATGTAATATGAGAAAAGTTGTATAAACAAAGGAAATGCTGCCCAATTTTCTTTAGCTTTAGTAAACACGTTCTTATAATCAATTAGCTAATGTTAATGGGAATTCTCTTGAAGGTAGAAACGCGAGCATTGAAGGAGAACGATCAAACGATAGAATAGCTAAACTAAAGAGGTATGTGAGGCTAGTCCTTTCTTTCTAAGGAATGAATCTTATGGCATGATTTTCCTCCTTCCTCAAGAATTTCCTATATTCCGGAAAACTAAGAGTCTATGTTCATGAATAGCCATATGAGATAAGAGTTACATTATGAGCACGATAATGATGATGATGAGCTTAAGTCTAAAGATTCTAGAGTCCATGATATGTTGTTCCTACAAAGCTAATTATGATATCCACAGTCCATTGGTGTTGTTTATTGCATACACTCACCTTATATGCTAATTCCTTCAAGGTGAGGCAGAATGTTTGTAAATGCTCCATAATGGGATCGGGGGTTTACGACCTTATGTCACCCCGATAAAGTACAGTTGTCTTTGAGTCTCTATGTATACATTATGATGAGTACATGATGATGATATTACACCGTGCCTATATGGCCGGGCAGACACCGCTAAGGCGGGCAGCATATACACCATGTCTAGATGGCATGGGCAGACACCACTAGTGGGCGGCATGAGATAGTACCCCGGACGCGGGAGGCCTGGACGCAGGCTAATGATTATCACACCGTACCTATATGGTCGGGCAGCTTATACATATATGCATACATGATATGATGATGATTATGAAGTAAGGTAGCATGGATTATCTCTTTTATAATTGACAGTTAGTTACAGGTTGCTCCCTTATTTCATTGACGTATTATTATTGTTTATGCCTTACATACTCAGTACAATGTTCGTACTGACGTTTGTTTTCTTTAGACGTTGTGATCATGCCCATAGGTAGACAGGGAGGTGATCCAGACTCGTAGGAGCTATTAGATGACTTGAGAGCACTCCATCGTCCCGGAGGTGCCATTGATTATTCTTTTGGTATATATATATATTTTGGGTACGACGAGGTCCCGTCCCGTCCATATGTCTAGCACTCTAGTAGAGGCTCGTAGATACGTATGTGTGGGTAGTATGGTCTCACAGTTTCTCATCATATGTATATATTATTTTGATAGCCAAAGGCCTTTTGTATATAAAGGTAAATATGTTTCAAATGAAAAATAGTTTTTCTACGATTATGAGCATAAGAAATATGAATGAATACAAGATGTGTATGAATGAGTAGTAGAATGAGCGGTGCTCGGTGGTTAGCCCCGGGTACCCGTCATGGCCCGTAGCCGGGTCGTGACAAAAGTGCTATTAGAGTAGTTCAGTCCTAGGAAGTGTCTACGAGCCGTGTCTAGTAGAGTCTTGTTTATGGTGTGTTGCGTGCCACGCTAATAAACAGGAGGCTACAGGGCATTTAGGAAAATTTACCATCTTTCATCTTAAAAGATCGTGCGATAGTAGCCGTGTTATAAGATTTTCTCCTCCCCTAATAGTGTGCTATGATTTCGAGAAATGCCGCCAAAGGGAAAAGCTAAAGCCGCCCAAAAGGGCAAGATTACGATGAAAAAGCCGGTAGAAAGAGAGTAGCCAATACATGTAGAAGAGGGTGAATCACATAATGAGGCTCCGTCTAATGCTTCTTCCACCCCGCCTATTACAGAAGAACAAGAAGGGGCTTCAGCTCCAGCTCCTATGCCTGCAGTCCCTCCACCGGCTCCTTCGGGTCAACAAGTGACCAAAGCTATTCATCTGTTGACGCAGTTAGTTGCCGCCCAGGCATAGCGGCAGAATGCAGGCCCAAGTGATCGGTCAGCTAGTACCAGAGCCCGTGACTTTATGAGTGTGAATCCTCCAGAGTTCTTTGGGTCAAACCGGATGAAGATCCGCAAGGCTTTATTGATGAAATGTTGAGGACACTAAAGATTTTTCATGCCTCCGAAACTGAATCTGTGGAGTTGGCATCGTATAGACTCCGGGATGTGGCGGTCTTATGGTATAATAATTGGATGTCATCAAGAAAAGAGAATGCGCCTCCTCCCGTTTGGCAAGAATTTGTAGATGCCTTCATCCGCCACTATTTGCCACCTGAGGTCCGCTGAGCTAGAGAGGATAGGTTCTTAAATCTAAAGCAAAGAGTATGAGTGCCCAGGAGTATAGCCTTCAATTTAATTCTTTGGCTAGGTATGCTCCGACTATGGTGGCCGACATGGGAGATCGGGTGCATAGATTTGTGAGTGGTTTGGGACCACACTTGTTCAGGGACCTTGACTCGACGGCTTCGTTGCAAGATGGGATGGATATTTCCCGCATTCAAGCCCATGCCCGTAATTTAGAAGGACAACAACATCCACAAAGGGTAATCGTGATATTGATAGAGGACAAAGCAAGAGGCCGGATCTAGGGGGCGGTGAGTGACTACGCAGGGGATGAAGGCGATCATATCCTGGACACTCAAGCCAGTCGGCGACTAGTGCACCTTCATGATTTACGGGTAGGAGATTTGATCACTCCTTTCGTTCGCACGGTCGAGTTCGAGGCCCCAGTTCTCGGTTGGGGGAGATTATAGCTAGTAGGAGACCCCCGATACCGTGATGCGCCAGTGCCGTAGATTACATTCACGACGGCGCGCGGTGGTTCGTATGCTTGCTATGCTCGTGGCCGTGTTAGGCACATGATGCGAGATTGCCCGTCGATGAGTGGTAGAGTTGGGTTCAGCCCACGGATCGGTGGTGGTTCTTCTTCGCCGCGCCCGGTAGGGGCAGACCCCCATTCCCGGCAGGCCGAGGTAGAGGCCGAGGGGGAGCATCTACTTCAGGTGCCACTCAGCCCCGCATGTATGCTTTAGCTGGACGACAGGATCTTGAGTCCTCCCCAGATGTGGTTACAGGTATATTATCCGTATTTTCCCATGATGTATATGCATTGATAGATTCGGGTTCTACCTTATCTTATATTACTCCATATGTTGCTGGTCGTATTGGGGTGAAACCAGAGCCAACTAAACCTTTGAGGTATCTACTCCTGTTGGTGATCCCATGATAGCTAGACAAGTGTACAAAGATTGTGTAAGTGTGATATGCGACCGCCAGACTAAAGCTGATTTTGTTGAACTGGAAATGTTAGATTTCGATGTGATTATGGGTATGGATTGGTTAGCCATGTTATGCTAATGTTGATTGCCGAATGAAAGTGGTTCGATTTCAATTTCCAGGAGAGCCCGTGATTGAATGGAAGGGTAATACAAAGATCTCTAAGAGGTAGGTTTATTTCCTACCTTAAGGCAAGAAAGATGATAGCTAAGGGATATATTTACCACTTAGTCCGAGTCCATGATACTGAAGCAGAGTTTCCAACTTTCCAATACGTTCCGGTAGTGAATGAATTTTCGGATGTATTTCCAGATGAACTTCCAGGCCTTTCTCCGGAAAGAGAAATTGATTTTGCTATTGATGTGTTGCCGGATGCCAAGCCTATTTCTATTCCTCCTTACCGAATGGCTCCGGCAGAATTGAAGGAGTTAAAGGCACAGTTAAAAGATTTGCTTGAAAAGGGTTTATCGGACCCGCCCATCACCGTGGGGAGCACCTGTCCTATTTGTAAGAAAGAAAGATGGCTCCCTACGAATGTGCATCGATTATAGGCAGTTGAATAAGGTGACAATAAAGAACAAATATACTCTTCCAAGGATTGATGATTTGTTTGATCAATTACAGGGTGCCAAGTGGTTCTCCAAAATAGACTTGAGGTCGGGTTATCATCAAGTGAGAGTTAGAGAAGAAGATATTCCCAAAACAGCTTTCAGAACGAGATATGGCCATTATGAATTTCGAGTGATGTCATTCGGGTTAACAAATGCCCCGGCAGTGTTCATGAATTTAATGAATAATATATTCGTGGCCTCTCTTGGATTTATTCGTAATAGTATTCATTGACGATATTCAGTATACTCTCGCACGATTTAATCGAGAACATGCGCATCATTTACGTATTGTTCTTGGAATTCTTCAAGCTCGAGAATTGTATGCAAAATTTTCAAAGTGCGAGTTTTGCTGAATTCGTGACATTCTTAGGCCATGTTATTTCGATGATGGCATTCGAGTTGATACTCAAAAAATTGAAGTCGTGAAGACTTGGCCAAGGCCTATGACGCCTACGAAGTTTGTGGTTTTACGGGATTGGCGGTTATTATAGAAGATTCGTAGAAGGATTTTCCTCTATTTCACCCCCGTTGACGAAGCTAACCAGTCGAAGCTAAGTTTCAGTGGAATGATGCTTGTGAACGCAGTTTCCAAGAGTTGAAGGACAGATTAACCTCAGCCCCAGTCTTAACACTCCCAGAAGGGCCAGATGGTTATGTTGTATGTTACACCTCAAAAATTTTCCCGTTAGCGTACAGTGAATAGACTCACGAAGGAAATAACGTATATGAGGTTTGGGATAAGCAAGAGATAGTAATTAATGATGCTAATTAAGATTTCCAAAGACATACGAGTTAAGGAAAGAAAGTTGCTAAGGAAAGCGAGTTATAAGTTGAATGTATCGGATAAGAGTTTCGAGCATTGAGTTAATGATGTCTTAATGACACCTTGAGGAAGAGTTATAACATCCCTTAGAATGGTATTGAAGTAAGGAACAAGTGTTAAGAAGGTTCCATAAGGATCGAAGATCAAACGAGTCGACGAAACGATTCTCGGAAGAACTGGACAACCTACGGCCAGACATACTGGCCGTATAAAATATATGGACCGTATGTCTAACCGTAGATTCAGTCCAGTAGAGTATACTTCACTGGACCAGATTTACGGCCAGACATACGGACCGTATAAAATATACGGACCGTATGTTGCTCCGTATAAACTGGTCGGAACTGAGTTCATTTTATATAAGGGACCCTTTCTCATTTTCATTTCATTTCCCACTTCACCTCCACACTTCAAGAAAGCTCTAGAACACTCCAAACACTTCATCCATGAGAAATCACTAGAAATCAAAGATCATCAACAAGAAATCAAGAGAATCAAGTGAAGGAAACCCATTAAAAGTCATCCAAGTCAAGAAATCCCAAGAGAGATAAAGTAGGGTTTTGGTGCTAAGGGTGAATCACCATTCTAAGCTTATCCCTCCATCATCTAAGGTAAGTTTCATGATCTTTACATGTTGTTTGAAGTATTTATAAGTCAAGACTCATGAATTGTAGAAGCGTATATGAAATGGGTCATGAATATGTGAAAAGTGTCATTAGTGAGTAGTAGTTGGATTGAATCATGGAAATGAATATGTTGATGTTGTGAATGCGTTATAAATGACCTATAGAACATGAAATAAGTATTGGATATGAAAGAATACGACGATGGACTTTTAGTCATGAATATGGAGAATTGAAGTAGAATTGTGAAATGCGAATTATGTAAATGAATGACGATTGTTGTTAGCGATATTGTGATGATTGTTATGAACGTTGGGAGTTGATACGGAATATGGTGGAAAGTAGTTTAAACAAAGGAAATGCTGCCCAAATTTCTATAGCTCTAGTAAGTATGTTTTCACGATGACATAGCTAATGTTGATACGAATTCCATTGAAGGTATAAACAAGTGCATTAAAGGAGGACGAGCAAGCGATAGAATAGCTAAACGACAAAGGTATGTGAGGCTCAACCCTTCTTTCTAAGGCATGAGTCCTATGGCATGAATTTCCTCTTTCATTACGAATGTCCTATCTTCAAGAAAGCTACGAGCCATTATCCACGAATAGCCATACGAGATAAGAGATATGCTACGACTATGGTACTGATAATGATGAGCTTAAATCTAGAGATGCTATAGCCTATGATGTGATTTTCCAACTAAGCTAATGAAGTCATATGAAATCTATTGATGTCAATCGTTATACATACACTCACCTTATGTTTGTTCCTTCAAGGTGAGGCAGGATAGTTACGAATGCTCATAATGACATCGGGGGTTCACGACCTTACGTCACCCCGACATGACTATACTTGCTTCCAAGTTCTAACGAATGAATTGATGATATATGTATGATGATATTAACTTATGATGAAACTATGATATGCTTATGAAATGAATGATAGCGATGACTATGATGATGTATAATGCACGATGATAAATGCATGCTATGTATGATGATACGATTCCACCGTGCCTACATAGCCGGGCATGTCACCGCTAAGGCGGGCTGCTATGATTCTACCGAGGCTAGATGGCCGGGCATGTCACCGCTAAGGCGGGCTGCTATGATTCTACCGAGCCTAGAGGGCCGGGCATGACACCACTAGTGGGAGGCATATGATTGGTATCCGGACGCGGGTTAACGACATGATAATGTACGATTGATATGACGATGCATGTATGGCATGATGATGTATATGTGATATGATAAAGCATACGCTATGGTAATGTATATGACATGCTTATGTATGATAAATGTATATGAAATGTACCTATGATTATAAGAGTACACAGGTTGTATCTCCATCCTACGACTTATGATATGCTTATTATGCTTATTTCATTTCTGCCTTACATACTCGACAATGTTCGTCTTGCATCGACGTCCGTTTTCTTTGGACGCTGTGTTCATGCCCACAGGTAGGCAAGGAGACGGTGCCGATCTATAGGAGCTAGTAGCAGACGTGTGAGTACTCCATTGTCCAGAAGTGCCATTGATTATCCTTTTGGTACATATATGTATATATTCATGATTGGGCACGACGGGGTCCTATCCCGTCCATATGTCTAGTACTCTAATAGAGGCTCGTAGATACGCATGTGTGGGTAGTATGGTCCCATGGTCTCCATGTATATGTATGTGTATGTGTGTATGTTATTTTGATAAGCAGGGCTTATGTTTGTAAAAGTAATTACGCTTCATATGATGACATGTTTCTATGATTACAAGCATATAGTTCGAATGAGAGCATATAGGTAACGGAAATGAGTGGTGTTCGGTGGTTGCTTCGGATACCCGTCGCGCCCGTAGTTCGGGTCGTGACGAAAGTGGTATCGAGTAGTTCGGTCCTAGGAAGTGTCTACGAGCTGTGTCTAGTAGAGTCTTGTTTATGGTGTGTTGCGCGCCAAGCTAATAAACAGAAGGCTACAGGGCATTTAAGAAAAATGACCATCTTTCTTCATATGAAATCGTGCGATAGAGCCGAGTATAAGATTTAAATCCTCCCTAATGAGTATGTTATGATTTCAGAAATGCCGCCAAAAGGAAAAGCTAAAGCTGCCCCGAAGGGCAAGATTACTATGAAAAGGCGGGCGAGAGAAGAGAGCCGCCTGAATGCATATAAGGATGAATCACATCATGAGGCTTTATCTAATGCCTCCACTACTCCGCCTATTACGGAAGAGCAGGCGGGCTTCAACTCCGGCCTCATGCCTCCGCCTTCCTCTACCGGCCACATCGGGTCAACAAGTGACCGAGGCTATTAATTTATTGACACAATTGGTTGCCGCTCGCACACGGCGGCAAAATACGAGCCCAAGTGATCGTTCGGCCAGTACTGAGCCCGTGACTTCATGAGCCTAAATCCTCCGGAATTCTTTGGGTCAAAATCGGATGAAGACCCACAAGGTTTTATTGATGAAATGCTAAGAACATTGCGGATTATTCATGCTTCCGAGACCGAATCAGTGGAGTTAGCATCATATAGACTCCGAGATGTGGCGGTATTATGGTATAACAATTGGATAGCGTCGAGGCAAGAGAATGCGCCTCCTCCCGTGTGGAAGGAATTTGTTGATGCCTTCTTTCGTCATTATTTGCCGTCCCGAGTCCACCGAGCTAGAGCGGATAGATTTCTAAATTTGAAGCAAGGTAATATAGCGCCGGGAGTATAGCCTTGAATTTAATTCTTTGGCTAGATATGCTCCTACTATGGTAGCCGACATGGGCGACCGGGTGCACAGATTCGTAAGTGGCTTAGGGCCACATTTATTTAAGGATTGCCTAACGGCTTCGTTGCAAGATAGGATAGATATTTCCCGTATTCAAGCACATGCCCAAAATCTTGAAGGGCAACAACCTCTGCAAAAGAGGTGATCACGATGTTGATAGGGGGCAAAGCAAAAGGGCCAGATCCATGGGCACGGGTAGTGATTATAGAGGGGGATCAAGACAGACATATTCTGGCTACGAGGCGATTGAAGAGTGCACCTCCCGGTTTTGCGGCAAAAGATCGATCGCTCTTTCCGTTCGGGACGGGGTCGAGTTCGAGGGCGAGGTTCTCGAGTTTGGGGAGATTACGGTCGGGGAGACCACGGTTCCCGATGCGATCGGTGCGAGAAAATTGCACTCGGGGCCATCGCCAGAAACGGATGCATGTTATATTTATGGACAAACAGGACTCTTGATGCGAGACTGTCCTTCGAGGTACGGTAGATGTGGGGTTCGGCCACGAGTTCGGCAACGAGGTTCTTCGTCGATCGTCCTACGGGGCGGGTTCCTAGATTCCGGCGGGCGAGAGTAGGGGGCCGAGGGGGCATCTACTTCGGTGCCGCCACACAAGACCGCTTATATGCTTTAGCCGGGCGACAGGATCTCGAGTCCTCCCCAGATGTCGTTACAGGTACATTGATTGTGTTCTCTTATGATGTGTATGCATAGGTAGATCCGGGTTCCACATTATCAAATATTACTCCCTATGTTGCTAATCGTATCAAAGCGAAACCCGAGCCAATTAAGCCTTTTGAGGTGTCTACTCCGGTTGGTGATCCCGTGATAGCTAAACAAGTGTATAAAGATTGTATAATTGTGATATGTGATCGCCAAACCAAAGCTGATTTAGTTGAGCTAGAAATGTTAGACTTTGATGTTATAATGGGTATGGATTGGTTGGCCTCATGTTATGCTAATGTTGATTCCGAATGAAATTAGTTCGATTTCAATTTTGAGAGCCCATACTTGAATGGAAAGGTAATACGAAAATCCAAGGGGTAGGTTTATTTCCTACCTTAAGGCAAGAAAGATGATCGCTAAGGGCTATATTTATCATTTAGTCCGAGTTCAGACACCGAGGCAACATCTCAACTTTTCAACTGCTCCCGGTAGTGAATGAGTTTCCGGATGTATTCCCGCCGATGAACTTCCGGGCCTTCCTCTAGAAGAGAGATTGACTTCACCATTGATGTGTTGTCGGATACCGAGCCTATTTCTATTCCTCCTTATCGAATGGCCCTACAGCACTGAAAGAGTTAAAGGCCCGCTGAAAGATTTGCTCGAAAAGGGTTTATTAGGCCCAGCTCATCACCGGGGGAGCGCCGCTTTATTTGTGAAAAGAAAGATGGCTCCCTACGAATGTGTATTGATTATAGACAGTTGAATAAGGTGACGATAAAGAACAGGTATCCTCTTCCAAGAATTGATGATTTATTTGATCAGCTACAAGGTGCTAAGTGGTTTTCCAAGATAGATTTGAGATCGGGTTATCATCAAGTGAGAGTCAGAGAAGATATTCCTAAGACAACATTCGGGGGACAAAATATGGCCATTATGAATTCGAGTGATGTCGTTTGGGCTAACTAATACTCCGACGTTCATAAATTTAATGAATAATGTATTCGAGGCCTCTCTAGATTTGTTCGTGATAGTGTTCATTGATGATATTCTAGTGTATTCTCGTTTAATTAGAACATGCCGATCATTTACGTATTGTTCTTGGAATTCTTCGAACCCGGAAGTTGTATGCAAAATTTTCGAAGTGCGAGTTTTGGCTAAATTCTGTGACATTCTTGGGCCATGTTATTTCAGATGATGGCATTAGATTTGATACTCGAGAAGATAAAAATTGAAGACTTAAAGATCCAAGGCTACGACGCCTACGCTTAAGTTCGTAGTTTTCTGGGTTTGGCAAGGTTATATCTTAAGGAGATTGTAAGGCTTCATGGTATTCCAATATCTATCATCACAGACAGAGGGGCACGAATTCACAGAAGTTACGCTCGTGGATCCTTTCAAGAGGGTCTAGGTACTCGATTAAGGCTCGGCACGGCATTTCATCCAGTATGGTGATGGCTATGTTGTGCATACTATACAGACCCTGGAGGATATGTTAAGGGCTTGTGTTTTAGATCTTGGTGATAGTTGGGATGACCACTTACCCCTAATTGAATTTGCCTACAACAATAGCTACCATTCCAGTATCCAAATGGCTCCGTATGGAGAGCCATACTTGGAAGGAAATGTAGATCTCCATTGGATGGTTTGATGTCGGAGAAGTGCAATTAATAGGCCCCGAGTTGATTCAACAAGCGGTAGAAAGGTCAAAATGATCCGAGATCGATTATTGACAAAAAAGTCGCCAAAAATCTTATGCGGATAACCGCCGGCGAGATTTAGAATTTCAAGTTAATGATTGGGTGTTCTTGAAAGTATCCCTCACGAAAGGTGTGATGAGATTTGGCAAGAAAGGAAAGTTAAGTCCTCGATACATTGGACCCTACGAAATCACCCGCAAGGTGGGTCAAGTAGCGTATGAATTAGAATTGCCTTCCGAGCTTGAATTAGTTCATCCAAAAGATTCCATGTCTCTATGCTCCGCAAATGTGTTGGAGACCCCACAAAGATTGTGCCGATAGATGATGTTCAGATCACAGAAAAGCTACCTTATGAAGAAGTACCTATTGCCATATTAGACAGGCAAGTACGAAGACTTCGAAATAAGGAAATAGCTTCAGTTAAAGTCTTATGGCGAAATAACAATCAAGAAGAGATGACTTGGGAAGTAGAAGAGAAGATGAAATCCACATATCCGCATTTATTTCAGCCCCCAGAAGAAAGCTATGACGAAACGCCAAGATGATAAGGTATGTATGCTTTATTTGTATGTATATGGGTCGTGTGTGTGCCAATTTATATTGATATTATGTTGTGGCCCCGTGAGGCAATGATATTATGGGTTATTGTGACGGATGGTAACGCCATATTACGGGGAAACTCGCGAAATTTTTCTAGAATCCTAATGACTTAACATTCGAGGACGAATGTTCCAAAAGGGGGGAAGAATGTTACACCTCGAAAATTTCCCCGTTAGCGTACAGTGAATAGACTCACGAAGGACATAACGTATATGAGGTTTGGGATAAGCAAGAGATAGTAATTGATGATGCTAATTAAGATTTCCAAAGACATACGAGTTAAGGAAAGAAAGTTGTTAAGGAAAGCGAGTTATAAGTTGAATGTATCGGATAAGAATTTCGAGCATTGAGTTAATGATGTCTTAATGACACCTTGAGGAAGAGTTATAACGTCCCTTAGAATGGTATTGAAGTAAGGAACAAGTGTTAAGAAGGTTCCATAAGGATCGGAGATCAAACGAGTCGACGAAACAATTTTTGAAAATCGGGCAAACCTACGGCCAGACATAAAAAGTATATGGACCGTATGTCCAACCGTAGATTCAGCCCAAAGAGTATACTTCAACTCGACCAGATCTACGCCGTACATACGGACCGTATAAAACATACGGACCGTATGTTGGTCCGTATATCTTGGCGAACGAACTTGATTTTATATAAGGGACCTCTTTTCCATTTCATTTCATTTCATACTTCACCTCCACACTCAAGAAACCTCTATAACATTTCCATACACTTCATCTATGAGAAAACCATAGATATCAAAGATCAACAACAAGAATTGAGTAGAATCAAGTGTATAAAACCCATTAAAAGTCTTCCAAATCAAGGAAACCCAAGAGAGAGGAAATAGGGTTTTGGTGGAAAAAGGTGAATTGTCATCCAAGGCTTATTCCTTCATCATCTAAGGTAAGTTTCATGATCTTTACATGTTGTTTGAAGTATTTATAAGTTGAACCTCATGGATTGTAGAAGAGTATGAGAAATGGGTCATAAATGTGTGAAAAGTGCCCTTAATGAGTAGTAGTTGAATTGAATCATGGAAATGGATATGTTGATGTTACAAATGCGTTATAAATGACATTTAGAACATGAAATGAGTATTGTATGAGACGGAATGCGATAGTGGACTTTTGTCATGATTATGGAGAATTGTAGTGAAATTATGAATTGTGGGCAATGTAAATGAATGACGATTGTTGTTAGCGATATTGTGATGATTGTTATGAACGTTGGGAGTTGATATGAATATGGCGGAAAGTAGTATAAACAAAGGAAACGCTGCCCAATTTTCTTTATCTCTAGTAAGTATGTGTTCACGTAATTACGTAGCTAATGACAATACGAACTCTTTTAAAGGTAAAGACGCAAGCATTAAAGGAGAACGAGCAAGCGATAGGATAGTTAAGCGACAAAGGTATGTGAGGCTAGTCCTTTCTTTCTATGGCATGAGTCCTATGGCATGAATTTCCTCTTTGAATGAATGTTCCCTCTTCAATAAGACTATGAATCCTCGTTTACGAATAGCCCACAAGATAAGAAATATGTTATGATAATGATAAGCTTAAAGTCTAGAGATGCTATGGTTTATGATATGATGTTCCAATTAAGCTAATGAAGCTATCCATAGCCCATTGATGTTGATCATCATATACACTCACCTTATGCTTGTCCCTTCAAGGTGAGGCAGGTTACTTATGAAAGTTCCATAACGAAGTCGGGGGTCCACGACCTTATGTCACCCCGACACAACTATACTTGCTTTCAAATTCTAAAGTATAAGTTGATGATATATGTGTAATGATGTTAACTTATGATAGAGCCATGATATGTCCATGAAATGAATGATAGTGATGAGTCTATGATATGTATGATGATAAATGCATGATGTTTGATGATACGATTCCACCGCGCCTAGATGGCCGGGCATGTCACCGCGAAGGCGGGCTGCATGTGATTCCACCGTGCCTAAATGGCCGGGCATGTCACCGCTATGGCGGGCTGCTATGCTTACACCGAGCCAGGAGGTCCGGGCATGACACCACTAGTGGGTGGCACATAATGGTTACCCAGACGCGGGTTACCGACGTGATGATGTATGATTGATACGACGATGCTTGTATGGTATGATGATGTATATGTGATATGATAAAGTATGCGTTATGACAATGCACATGATATGCTTATGTATGACGAATGTATATGATATGTATCTATAATCACAAGAGTACACAGGTTGTATCCTCATCTCATGACTGATGACATTTTTATTATGCTTATTTCATTCCTGCCTTACATACTCAGTACAATGTTCGTACTGACGTCCGTTTTCTTTAGACGCTGCGTTCTTGCCCACAGGTAGGCAGGGAGACGGTGCGGATCTGTAGGAGCTAGTAGCTGATTGTGAGCACTCCATTCTCCGGAGGTGCCATTAATTATTCTTTTGGTACATATATGTATATATCTATGATTTGGGCACGACGGGGTCCTATCCCGTCCATATGTCTAGTACTCTAGTAGAGGCTCGTAGGTACGCATAGGTGGGTAGTATGATCCCATTGTCTTCATGTATACGTACGTATATATATATATATATATATATATATATATATATATATATATTATTTTGATAGCCGAAGGGCTTATGTTTATAAAAGTAAAGGTGTTGTAAATGATGATAGTTTTATATGATTACGAGCATACATGATGAATGAGCATAGATGAGTAGTAGAATGAGTGGTGTTCGGTGGTTAGCCCCGGATACCCGTCATGGCCCGTAGCTCGGGTCATGACACTCATGTGATGGGCATATGTGTGTTCCATGTCCTTAAACTCAAATCCCAAACTTCAGGGTGAAGGACAAGTCGTCACCCCCCCCCCCCTTTTATTCCTGATGCTACACAAGTTCCAAGAGGTTTCATGAACCTCTGGCATGGCTGGTCACCAGGGAAGGGTTCAAACTAGACCCTTCTTTACCTAGACTGCCTCTCAACCAACAACCATGGAAGACACAGATCCACATACACATGCACATGGCTTAGATTAAATAGGATAAGTCCAATAAACATGTATATGGAGCAATTAAAAGCCAACAAGAACAGATGGGACAAGGAGAGAATGTATGAATAGATCTAACTGGCAAGTTATTCTAATGAACCAAAGCCAAAACATCACTTATGTCCTAAACATGGAAGAAAGAAAGTGATTCTGTTATGAACATAATATAGCCCAACTAAACTTAAACCAAGTAATCACAACACAGGCAGCCACATGTAAATAACACAAGTCTTTACAATGTTGAATCAAGTAAAACATGGCAGAGTATAAAGGCACCTAAGGATGAGAAAAAAAAACCAGCTTCTAGTTAGGGCATAATCACAACAGACTTGGTATTCATGAAGTATATGTAGAGTTGTTTAGACAAAATCCTCAAATTAGCCTAAACATTTTGTGCATAGTTCAAATAAGGTCCTTGCCCTTTTCGCGAATTATGTCTTAAAAGTCTAGGTGATCCTCACAGAAAAAATGTAGGAAATGCACAGGAGCAAACTAAACTGCAGTTCTGCCAGATATAACAAGTCCAAACAGGTGAAAATCAAAGTTCTTTTTATTAAAAAAAAAAAAAAAAAAAAAAGAACTGCCATCTACTAATATGATGCTAAACTCCTTCTCAACAGAATCCAGTTTAAGACATAAGCAACAATGAAAACCAAATTACGATCAATTGTAGAAAACTGCCAAGAGACTTTGCAAGTTCTGATGGTTCCATGTAGGATACAAATTTTTAGGTATAAAGCAACATATATTTTCAGACACAACCCAAGCAAGTAGAAGGACCAAAAGTCCACAGATGCACAAAAGTCTCTCATTTTTTATTAAGTTCAGAGTTTTGAATTTTTTCTTCTCAGACCTTTGCCCCTGATTCTATTCTATTACAAGAAAAAAAAACCAAGTTGATTTCAAAAGGAATGCAGATGATTTAGAAAAATTCACAAATAATGGTCTACCCGTAGCTATCACTCCTTCAGAAGAACTGGGAAAGTAACTCACACCCCTAACTGGTTTTAATACTGCACAGAAGGGAAAATGCACCTATCCCTCATGACCAATTAAGCTCTTTATCTACTTAGACCCTTTTTAGACTAATGAGCTCAAAACATATCTCAAAAAATGGAAAGAAAAACAGGGCATTGTCTAAAGTATCACAAAGAAAAGGGTCAAATAACCTCTGAATTGTTTAGTACTTGTTCTTTGTTTGGTTCATTGGATTAAAGGTGGGATATACCATGTATAATCTAAAGCATGTGCTTGGTATTAGTTATACCACCTATGAAATGGGATAATATTATTCAAGATTGTGGCATAGTTTTATACCGGGACTAATTAGTAAATCAAACCAAACATGGTACAAATTTAACCCAAAATTTTAATGCCGGTATATCCTTCCTTATACCGTCTACCAAATGACCCCTTAGAAGTAGACTATTTCCAGCTACAGGATTTATGACATAGTCCACACAGAGCAAGTTATGAGCACCAAATGTTTAGGCAACAAGTTCAGACAAGAAAGCCAAGCCTTGATCAAACCAAAAGGGAAACAGAATTCACACTCAAATACCTTAATCATAATAGTTCTAGGATTTGCTGTAAGTCATGGACAATCAGCACACATTTGTTACAAGTCATAGACAATTACACAATCTGACCTACACTAGATGAGATCATAATCACAGGTGTTATCACTAACAGTCTACCAACTCACAGAACTCAAACTAGACCTAATTCTCTTTAATCTGAGAATTATTTAATAGAAAAGCCCAAACTATTAATCAATCCTTATCTTTATTCTGTTTTATGTTAGCAAGACCACTTGAGAAAGAGAAAAAAAAATGGAATCATTCTACCGTTACATCTTCATAAAAGAAAGTCAGCAAACAAGTTGAATTTATACTTGAGTATTTATTCACTTTAAAGGAAGAGAACACACCAGAAGCTCTATCTAAACCAATTTGTTAAATTCAAACATCCATAGTCAAGAAGATCCAGGTAAGATACTTTGTTTCACAAGAGAGAATAATTCATGACTAATTAGTAAGAGAGGTAATTTCAAATTAGTAGCACAAGCACACACTACAGGAAGTCTATTCATAGTCATCTAAATCAACCAGTAAAGTACCTTATCTCTTTTAAACAGTACCTAGGATTACATTTTACTGCACTGGCCAGGCTTAAGATTGTAACTAACAACTAATGTGACTTTAAGAAAGGAGGGAAGGGGAAAAACATGAAACTTTAAAAGTACTTCAACCACATCAATTTCCAGCAAATATAGGAATACTAGAATCATATGAACAAACAAACAATAGGAGGTTCAAACAGTCTATTTTATTAAATGGATTTCAATGCAACATTCACTTTGCTCCTACTGTTTTACCTTACATAGACCACAAGTTTAAGCACAGAACTAACTAAAGCAGCTCTTTTAGCAAATGGGAACCACTATGAACAAACACCAAACCATAAGCTAACTTAACTAACATAAATATACTTAGACTAGGTAAAACACTAAATAACAAAGAAAATGAATAAGGAGTTACCTTTTATATGTGCAACCAGGAAAAGAATGAATTTGGGAGCCTTTGTGCTTCCAAAACTTCAACAACTCAGCCACACCGAAATGAAATAAAGTAAGAACAAATATTTTAACTAGGAAAAACCCAACTATTTCAGTCAAGGGTTTTTTTAAAAAAAAAAAAAAATCTTTTTACTAAGATGTCCTTTTAAAAAAAAAAAAAATCGGGATTTCCAACTCCTTTACTTTCAATTTTTTTTCTATTTCCTGTCTACTATTTTTTTCTGACCTTTTTCAAACTTGTTTTTGTACGAGGGTTGGGGTTCTATTTATAGAACCCCAAAATTTCAATTGAAACTAGCAACAACGATGCGGGATAAACCCCCCCCCCCCCCCCCTTCCCCTTTCACAATCAAACTCAGTAAGCAACAAATCAACGACCTAGATCTAAGGCACAGCCAACATACGGTCAGATCTGACCCTTCTTAGGTCGATCAGACCCAACAATCATGAACCAATAGTAAAAATGCAAGCCAAATAAACTTTAAAGCAAAACATAATGACGACTTTGACTAAAATCTGAAAATAAAGAGTGAACAAAAGATTTATACCATATTCGAGTAAAAGAAATCTTGAAATCGAGTGAACTTTTTGATATTTTCACCACAACAAGCATGCAAATGTTGTGCGTGTCATCATACCTTTGTAAATATGCCATTTTTGGCATGAGAGAGGTGAGGGAATCAAAGGTGGCTACTAGGGTTTTTCATGAGAAAGGAGAGAGAGAGAGAGAGAGAGAGAGAGAGAGAGAGAGAGAGAGAGAGAGAAGCAGGTAGGGCGGGCTGCTTTTTAAAAAAATGAAAATGTAATAAAGGGGCCGGGTATACCTATTATTCACTAGACGAACTGGGCCGGGTTCTCTCGTCTTGGACTGGACTCGGTCCAAGAATCTGAAATAATTAAAAAGGCCCTATGGATTTATGTATACACCAAGTGTATACATATGTGTGTGTGTATATATATATATATATATATATATATATATATATATATATATATATATATATATATATATATATATATATATATATATATATATATATATATATATATATATATATATACATACTTGGTGTATACATATATGTATATCTAGTACATAAAAATGAATAATTAGAAAAATATTAAAATTGAAGAAGTTTTAATTATAAGAAAAATTAGGTTGTAATTGTTTATTAAACTAATTTTAAAAAGTCGGCCAAAATGTTAATGGGACTAAAATGGCCTTAATTAACTTTATCCTAGCATGAATATTTCAATTATGGCCTTTTTAACAATTTTTGAAATTAAATTAAACCTATTATTTCAAATAAAATGTTAACAGGCTGATTTTGAAATAACTCTAATTTCTTTAAATTATGAACTGATTAAATTAATTATGGCCAAGGCAAAAAATATATTTATATAAAAGGATCAACTTTGCAATAATTATCACTTAATTAATTAACCTAATTGAAGCATTTTGGGCAATTATGCCTATTTTTGACAAATCATGCAGATTATATAAAATTCAGAAGTTTAAAAGGTTAAATATTCAATTACTTAAATTATTCAAACTTTCATAGATAAAAAAATAAAAAAATAAAAGAATGAGGTATTTGCAAAATTTTGATAATTTTAAATAATTAAATAAATGATAACCCTTCCTCTCTCTCTCTTTTTCTTTTTAATTAAATTTAACAAAATCTCATAAAATATCATGAAAATACTCATTAATCTCTAAATAAAATTTATGATGCATTAAAATCCCTTTTGTTAATTTAAGGGAAAGAAATATTGATCTGGACAATTTATAAAATCATTTAAGGCTTTCAAAATGCTCAGCTCATTTATTCGTTATCCGGGGACTCTGACTGGTTGAAATAAATTACGGGAGGTCAAAAATTAGGTGCCAACAATGACCGCGGGAACTGTGTCACCTGTCCTCGCCGGTCAAAATCATACTAATAGGGCTCGGGAACAGGTCAACAGGAGTAAAAGGGTCAAAAGCACTATAATGACCAATGTCAAAAGTACTATAATGACCAAACAGGCCGTTACAACAAGCCCACTTAAAAAAAATCAGAAAACGGGCCACTTTTCCTTCGAGCCCTAAATAATTTGGACTGAAAATATTTTTAAGTTTTATAAAAAGACTTGGACTAATTTTGGTGCAATTTGAAACAAAACTTATATTTTGGACAAGTAAAAATGGACCTTTTTAAACTTATTTGGATTTAAGGGATTTTTCAAAAATATTTGGGCCAAAAGCCCACAAGGCACAAAAATAAAGGGAAAAACACTTGAACCTTAATTTGGGACTAAGATGGATTTGGAGTAGTATGTGGTTGAATATTGAGCTTCAATGGACTAAGAAATAATAAGCAAACTCTTTTTCTTTCCTTATATTTACATAAACCTATATTATTCTTATAGAGGAGATATACTTCATTTATTTCCTTATATATATTCAAAAACTATAAGGACTAAATCACAACATTGACCAAATTAGTAGGAATTCTATTTAAGAGAAAATCTTAAGTGTGTTTTGGTCCGGAAATGAAGTGAATTTAACCTTCTTATACATTTTTCAAAAAGGAAACCCTCCCTTTTTTCCTTAAAGGATATTTTTGCCAAAAAGTGAAATTTATGATTAGCATGACAAGTTTTGCAAGAAAGAAATGTTATAGCAAATAATCACATTAATCACACATTGAAGCTCATAGGCCAACCGTATTCTACGGATCCTTAACACTAGGGTGATTAAAAACCATCCCTAGGGGATCACCAGAACCCTTACCTCGAACCCTGGTTCTAAAGGATTTTTCTTTGTTTGAATAAACTCTGTTTACCTAGTTTTTTAAATTTTCTTTATAAAATTAGGTGGCGACTGTAAAAAACATAAAACCCGAATAAAGTCCACAAGTTCTCAGTAGCTTTTATGCACCCGCATAAAAGTGAACCGTAACAATGTCCCTATACACCACAACAAAATGGTGTGGTTGAAAGGAAGCACAAATGCCTTTTTGAGACTGCTAGGGCATTACTATAGCAATCTAGATTGCCCTTGAAATACTGGGCAGAATGCATTCAAACAACAACATACATTATAAACATACTGCCATCCACCATACTCAACAACAGATGCCCTTTTGAGTTACTTTAGCATAAGAAACCCACCTATGCACATCTAAGAGCTTTTGGTTGTTTATGCTTTTCTAATACTGTTAAGACACACATAAATAAATTTGAAGCAAGAGCTGCACCTCAAATTTTTGTATGATACCCCTATGACACAAAGGGGTACAAAGTACTAGACTTGGCTAACAAGAAAATACATATTTCCAGGAATGTTCTTTTTCATGAAAACATATTTCCTTTTGCTATTGCCCCTGCTGGTTCTAGTTTTGAGTCTGTCATTAACTTGTTGATGCATAAGTCTGAAAATTTCAATGCCACATCAAATATCTTCATATTAGAGTCATTCCTGAATATGAATAATATTTTCACTATGAATAATATTTTCACTAATGATAGTGACTCACCAGGTCCAAGTAACCACACTTCATATCCACAGACACCAATTGTCTGCACAGATAAACCTTCTACTGAATTTCTCCATCCCATCAACCCTTCTAATCGTGTAAGTCCTAAATTTCATCCTGATCAAGCTCTAGTTGAACCTTTTGTAGAACCACTACCAGATCAAATTGTACAACCTGTTTCACCTCAAGCTAGAAGATCCTTAAGAGCTCCCATTACACCTGCTTATCTCAAGGAATACAACTACCGCCTACCCAATCTCCAACCCTAATCAGCTTTACCTTTACCCCACATTGCCTATTCTGGTTCACCAGCTTCACTCGTGCATGCTCTCTTCACTAACAATCCCCATGTATCTTTCACCACCCTAGATTCCAGTAGTCAGCAGTTAGTTAGAAATATTTCTCATGACTTTGAACCCTCTTTATATAAAAAAGCAGCCCTGAATCCTGCCTGCCAAGCAGCTATGACACAAGAATTTGAAGCCTTATATGCTAATCACACATGGGATATAGTTACTTTGCTTGCAGGTAAGACAGTTATAGAATGCAAATAGGTGTACAAAATCAAGCATAGAGTAGATAGAAGTGTGGAAAGGTTCAAGGCCAGATTAGTAGTAAAGGGTTACACACAATAAGAGAATCACATTGAAACATTTTCCCCTGTAGTAAAGATGACTAGTGTTAGAACATTGATTAGTTTGGCTGTCAAAAAGGGGTAGGATTTGTTTCAATTGGATGTCAATAATACATTTCTTCATGGTGATCTTCATGAAGAGGTGTAGATGGAAGCAGCTAAAGGACTTGAACTTGCTAAAAGGGCCTTGTTTACAAATTAAGAAAGTCTCTTTATGGTTTGAAACAAGCAAGTAAACAATGGTATGATAAACTGGTTGATTCATTATGCTCTAGAGGTTACACACACTCTGCTACTGATTAATCACTTTTCTACAAAAAGAATGGGGCATCAACTTTGTTTGTGGCGATCTATGTGGATGATGTGATCATGACTGGGACAGATGTGAATGAAATACATTCTCTCAAGTCTTTTCTACTCCACAAATTCAAGATCAAGGACCATGGGAAACTTCACTACTTCTTGGGCCTAGAAATCTTATACAAACCTGATGTGTTCTCATTTCTTAGAGAAAATTCACCACTGATCTTCTCAAAGAATTTGACTGCATGACTTACTCACCTATTTCTTCTCCTCTTGACTGCACAGTTAAACTCAGATGAACAGAAGGTGTTCTTCTCTCTGATCCTTCCTACTATAGGAAGTTGGTTGGGAAACTCAATTTCCTCACTAACACCAGGCTAGATATTACATATAGTGTGCAACATCTCAGCCAATTCATACAGTCACCTAGGGAACCTCATTTGAAAGTTGTTTTTCATATGCTCAAATATTTATTCAATGATCCAACTTTGGGAATATTTTTATCCAACAAACTTGACTACTCTATCTCAACATAATGTGATTCAGATTGGGCAACTTGTCTAGACTCCGCAAAAATCGGTAAGTGGTTACCTTGTGCTACTAGGTGACTGTGCTATTAGCTTGAAATCCAAGAAAAAAAACCACTATCTCTTTGTCCTCAGTTGAAGCTGAATATCGAGCTATTAGAAAAGTTGTTGGAGAATTAGTTTGGATGGAAAGATTGCTAGAAAAACTCAGTGTTCCTTGCAAACTACCTATATTAGTGTATTGTGACAGTCAACTGCTGTGAATACAAAGAAAGAATCCAGTTTTCCATGAGAGTACCAAACATATCAAGGTTGATTGTCATTTTGTTGGCAACAAACTGCATAAAGGACTGATCACCCTGCACATGTCTCAACCACAAGTCGACTGGCAGATATTCTCTCAAAGGCCTTGACTGGAGTCAAGCACTTCTCCATCCTGTGCAAGTTGGTTGTGGATTCCTCCCTTCCAACTTGAGGGGGGTGTTGAGATTAGTTTTAGAATTTAGTATAACATTAGCTTAGTTAGTAAGTTAAGTGTATCGGTGGCATGATTATAATTTAGGGAAAAGTTTGTTGGAGTTAGTTAGAGGTTGTTAGAGATAGTTAGTTAGATACTTAGATATTTTTCTTTTCCTCCACTTCAATCGTGTATATGTAGTGCACAAAGACAGATTAATGAATTCAATTTTCATTTGCATATTTCATTCTCAATCCTCCTCTGTTTTTTTTTCTCTCTCTAAACAGAACTTCACTATTGTTGCTTCTCCACGAAACTCCTTCAATGGAGTTTGTAGATTGATCTCAATTCATAAATTATCATTCTCAATAGCTTTTACTAAGCTTGAACTTTTGATTTTAACCAAGTGTAAGCAGCTGGAGGAAATCCCTTCTCCTTTTGGTTATGCTATAATTCTTAAAAGCATTGAAGTAAACAAGTGTGGTTGGTCTGTTGCCAATTCAGCCCTGGAAATTCAAACAATGCAACATGAAGACATGGCAAATGATTCATTCACAGATACTAAACAGCCTCTAGATTTGGCTAGAAAACCATCTTCTTGCAAATGATTCGTTCACTAATACTAAACAGCCTCCAGATTTGGCTAGAAAACCATCTTCTTAACTCTTATCTGGTACGCTTTTGCCGTGTTCATCTAACTACTTTTCCACTCATTTATTTGTCTTTACACCATTATATGTTTATCTTTTACTTATGTTGGTTACCTTCTCTTATACCTATAGCAGGTTATCTGCTATATCTTTGAATCTGAGTGCTATGACATGAAGTTTCACTAGTGGTTCAGTTCCTTTAATTGCTTATAGGGAAGAGTACTGCAATCAGTCTTTGAAGTGTTTGATATATCGTTCAGTATCACAGTGTGAGTAAAGGGATCCATTTCTTCAGTGTACGTTTCATTCAGGTATGCAAACAGAAGATGGAGGAGGAGCCTCAGCTGAGGATATATCCTGATGAAGGTTTTCATAAGAACTAAGTGTTCGATTAAATGTTGATTTGTCATGAAACATTTAATGACTTTTTGAGCTAGAGTCCAGATACTTGTTTTCTCGAATTATTTGAATATATTGGAATTTCTGAATGATTGCCACTTGCTGCCCAATAAGTTGCAATACATAAATTTCATTTTTATCAAGCGATACTTTCTTAAATATATGTGACCATTTGGAAGTTGCTATTATTCATCTCTAAGTTAAATCTAGCCATTCTGCAGCTGATTTTGAAACTAAGATATTGCAAGCAGAAACATTCCCAAGTATTTCATGTCTTCATATGCCAATGCGAAAGTATATAATGTCTTTGCATTTAGAACGAAACCAAATTCAAACGCTTACTTTACATAACATATACCATATGTTACACCTCGTAGTTTTATATGTTGAGATTCGTCGTATGTTAGTTGCCATCGTCTTGGACATCGAGGCTGTCTTCGAGGTTATACGAGGTTGGAAATGCCTATCTTATGTTTAAAAGGGAATAGGTTAATATTTGGTAAGTTATAGAAGGAATAGAGAATAAGTGAATTGAAGACAATACGTTTCGACAAGTTTCGTTCTGAAATTATTTTATACGGACCGTATTTTTGGGATACACGGACCGTATCTTGAAATACTGGCCATATTTAAGGATTTGAAATTTCAACAGAGAAGGTAGATTTTGGGTTGAGAAATACGGACCATTATACGGTCCGTATAAAATTATACGGCCAGTATATTAGTCGTATAATTTTATAAGGACCTTATGTCTATGGTGGTGGATTTTTCTGTTTTTATATACTACGACCTCCCCTCTTTCTTAGGTCATTTTAACCCAAACCCAAGTTCATAAATGCTCTAGAAAACTCTTCCGTCATATTCAATCACTCCCTCAAGCAAAAATCAAAGATCAAAGTGAGAATCAAGTGTCTAGGGTTTTCAAAATCTTGTTGAAGCTTGTCTCTTCCTCTTGTAGAAGCTTTGGAGGATAGTTCAAGGTGAAGTGATCTTGGAATTGAAGTGTTCTTGAGTTCTTGAGGCAACCTGTCATGACCCAACCGATGAGCCGTGACGGGAGCCTGACCTCTAGCGACCAAACACCCCTTTACTCGTATCTGAAATATACTGAACATCAAGGCCAATGAGTGGCACAACTAATCTCATAAAAAGAAAACATCAGAACTCTGTACAATCTGCATACATATATATACAATCATGCGGAAGAACAGTGCAAGCCAGCTAGGCTACTACATATGCTGTACACAAAAGAATGGAAACCACAAGGCTACATCGTCTGGCTAATACATACAACTGTCTACAAACCTCTACTCGAATAAAAGCTGTAGAGAGGACGGGACAGGGCCCCGTCATACCCATGTGCATACATATCTCAAAAGGGCATACCAAAACCGACGTAGCTCGGATCGAATGGGAGGTATTGAACATCGTTAGATCAAAGGTCCTACCGAGCGGACCACCGTTGTTTCCCCCTGTACCGCAGTATGAACGCAACCCCCGAGCAACGGGAGTCAATACGGATAATGTACTAAGGTAAAGCATATGGCAACATCATATATATATATATATATATATATATATATATATGTATATATATATATATATGTATATGTATATATATATATATATATATATATATATATATATATATATATATATATATATATATATATATATATATATATATATATATATATATATATATATATATATATATATATATATGAACTAGAATCATGGATAAGATCCGAACTCAATAAGCAAATAAACGCATGTACTTGTACCGATCTCGCTCGAATGCATAAACCCTCTGCCTGGGCACATAATATGCATGCCCATGCCTATCAATAAAGGTCATACATCTGTATATAGGTGTGTATATAACGCCTGATATATGCGCGTATATAACGCCTGTCTCTTTTCTCATATCATATCGGCCCGTCTCGTGGCCATCATCATATACATTGCCGCGATACTGCGTACCGATTCTCATATCATGATAATAGTGCACCAGCAGATCAGGTGGTAATGCGTATATAACGCCTACTCCTTTCCATACCCCATATATATATAATGCTTGCGTATATAATTCCTTCTAGTCACGGGTCAACATACATATATATATAAATGAATTTAATGCATGAATAACTGTATACATAAAACTGGACCCATGAACAGAAGGGATAATCATAGAGGGGGGGTACATGAACTTCAAAGACTGAAATACTCCTAATACTTCTAAGAGTAGAGTAATATGGACTCGCTTACTCGCTTATTGGATCGTGTCATAAGATCATGCCAAAAGAAGAAAATGATCGCCTTAACATACCTTGGCGTATATCAAATTGTCCAACTCCTACTTCTCGACTTGTAAATCTACAATTAAGATAACATAGGCCTTTATTAGACTATGTACTTCACTTGCTAACCTCCTTTAGATGTATAGAGAGTTTAACGAATCGTGGACAACATTTCTTTCATAAGCTTAACAACCTTTCAACTTCTCATTCACTTCAATAACAACTATAACAACACCTATATATCAAAATATATTCAAATCCATTCCCAATAATCTCTTACAATAACCCTAAGTTACTATTTTGTCTTTCATCAACTTACCACTTTCACAACTACCCCCTCTTTACTTAGGATCACTAAAACTCTTGATACTCAACTTAAATACAAGGGTAGAAATCATTTACATACCTTGAGGGGTCAAGAATCCTAAGAATCACTTCAACTCCAACTCTCTAAACTCCATACTTGAAGAAACCCTAGAAGCAACCTTTCTCCTTCACCATCTCGGCTTTACGGGGTCCGGGTCTTGTCAAGTTTTCATTAGTATGATAGAAAATATTGGGAGAGAATATATTAGGGTTTTCTGATTTTTGGAAGGGGGAAAATATGAAATGAAGTCATGACCCACATATTTATACTTGGAAGCCAAAAAGGCTACAGCGGTCGGGTTCGACGAGCGGGTCGACGGCCCGTCAACATGTCACCGGTCCGTCGACTTGCTCGTCGACCTGCGCCTACAAATGCATGGCTGCGAAATCCCATCGACGCCGCACGTCGATAGTCTGTCGAACATGTCAACGACCCGTCGACGATGACTAGTGTCTGCAGATTTCTCTGATTCGATTTGGATCGCGTCGATTTGATTCGTTCAACTTCTAGCTCTGAGAATTACCCGGAACATATACTGGTACTCTTGTTCATGGGGTAAGGCACCTCCTATCTCCAAACTCGGGCTCGAGTCTCTATTCCAAGGGCATACCTGACTAGGAAACCATAGGTTCTACTACGAAAACGAGGGGTGTAACATAGCCTTTCATCTTATTTCTATGTTTATGAGTTTATGTGGTAGTTATGCTAAGGTTTGAGAGAAATAAATTGGAGGAAAGGTTCAAAAATGAACTTGATGTTATTTTTGAGTTGTAATTTAACTTGAGCATGATTGTTAGTGTGTTTTGAGAAAAATCTTGTTATGGGGGATTATAGTTAATGTTGAGAATGTGTTGAGGTTGTTATATTTGGTGTATTTGGAAGAAGGAAGTGTTGTATACAAGCATATATCGGGCTACTCAATTGTATATCTTTAAATGCTGTGAATATGAGTTTTAAAAAAATCATGTGAGGTTGTTATGTTAATTTTTGGTTGTGGACTTTGTGGTGATGATTAAAAAATAGAGCAATGCTACCCGTTTCGCTTTAGAATTGAGTTATCATTGATATACGTGATATACTAGCGCCACCTAAGTTGTATATGTATTCGTTTGTTATAGGATTGGCTCTCTAGTTTTGATAAGCTTGTTGTTGGATTAATTGGACGACTTGAGGTATGTTAAGGCTAACTTTCCTTCTTTTTAGCATGATCCTTATGAACATAACGTGAACGTAACGCTACTTCATAATGAGTTCTATTCTTAGTAGCTAGGGATGTTCCATGTTGATTCATGTTCTAGTATGGATGTTCAGTATGTCTTTCTTCAAATTCAGTAAGATTCATAGAGTCGCATGTTAATGGAAATGCTATCTCATAACGATGTTCGGAGGTGTAACGACTTTCCGTCACTCCGACAGCCTCAGGATATACTCTTATCACATTCTTCCATTGCATTTCACACACACACACACACACACACACACTACATATATATATATATATATATATATATATATATATATATATATATATATATATATATATATATATATATGCCTATGACCCCTCGTGCGTATATACGTGTATATTATGTATTATATATATGTACGGGGTATGGGGGGAAGGTGATGGCGTTATATACGCATTACCACCGATCGACTGGTCACATGATGATGATGCCCACGAGGCTTTTGATGTGTGTTATATATATATATATATATATATATATATATATATATATATATATATGACCATTATACATGCATGCATAGTATTTATGTATATCATTGGCCCGTCGTAGGCGCTCTCTCGGACACACAAAGTTGCACTCATTTCATCTTATGTCTCTTTCATGTTACTTTCATGCCTTACATACTCAATACTTTGTCCGTACTGACGTCCCATTCCTGGGGGCGCTATGTTTCATACCTGCAGGTACAGGTAGACAAATTGACGATCCGCCACGACAGACGTTGTTCAGCTGATATTGGAGCACTCCTCTTATTCCGAAGTTGTTGCTGTGCTTTGGACCATTATTCTTTTGTGTACATATTGGGACGGGGGGGCCCTGTCCCGACCGTATTATGTCAGATACTCCAATAGAGGCTTCTAGATAATCATGGATTAGTTATACGTTGTATGGCCCTTCGGGGTAAGTTTTGTTGTATAGTATTTCATTACGGTCTTGTCGGCTTGCATAATTTTGTCCAACATAGTTGTGCAGTATGTCTTTGTCACGACCCGACTAGGGGGCCATGACGGGTACCCGGAGCTGACTACTGAGCACCACTCGTTATGCTAATCATCACACCCATCCTGAACACATATAAACTCCAAGGAAATACATAAATATACATAAGCCCTCACGGCTGCAAAGACGATATACAAAAATGTACACTGATGTATCCATGAAACAACTATTACCCACTCATCCGTATCTACGGGCCTCTACTAGAGTACTGAGACATAAAGACAGGACAGGACCCCGTCATGCCCATATATGTACAAAAAAAATACATTAATAAGTGGAACCTCCGGAATAGTAGGGTGCTCCTGTGTAGCTGCTGATAGACTCCTATGGATCTGGGCCACCTCTCGCCCACTCGTGGGCATGAACACGTCATCCAAAAAGAATGGACGTTATTATGAACATTGTACTGAGTATGTAAGACATGAACAATAATAACATATCAAATAGATAAGGGAACATCAAGTAAGGAAACAACCTGTAGCTGGATGTCACCTAAGACGGAGTACTGCATGCTATCTTACATCATAAACAACATTATATCAAGTATGTATATATAAGCTGCCCGACCATACAGGTACGGTGTGATATCATTAGCCCGCGTCCAGGCCTCCCGCGTCCGGGTTAACTATCTCATGCCGCCCACTCACAGGTGTCTCCCCATGCCATCTAGGCATGGTGTATATGCCGCCCGCCTTAGCAGTGTCTGCCGGGCCATATAGGCACGGTGTAATCTCATCATCATATACTTATAATAAAGCATGCACAAAACTCAAGGACAAGCTATAACTCTATCGGGGTGACGTAAGGTCGAGAACCTCTGATTTCATTATGAAATAGTCATAATCATCATGCCTCACCTAGAAGGAACTAGCATTATAAGGTGAGTCTAGCAACAATGAATAACATCAAGGAATCACTAGCTTCATAAGAACATCATAGCATAAGCTTTGGAATCTCTAGACTTGGACTCATCATCATCATTGTCATATTCACAACGCATTTCTTATCTTTATTTCATGAGAAGCTCTTAATAATCATAGACTCATAGTTTCCGGGATATAAGAAAGTCATGGAAAGATAAAGGAAGTCATGTTGTAGGGATCATGACTTAGAGAAAGAAGGGACTAGCCTTACATACCTTTACATTTCCTTAACGACTAAACGTCCTCCTTCCAAGCTTACAACTCTACATTCAAGGGAATTCGTACTAAGATTAGATAATCGGAAATATACTTAAACTCAAGCTAAAGCTAATGAAAATTGGGCAGAACCTCCTTTGTTTCTACAACTTTCTCCACATAATATAACATCTCCCAAACATCAATAACAACATTCATAATATCATAATCAATAACTTCGACAAGTTCGACATTATCCAATTCTCAAAATTCCCCCTCAAAGTCATTCATAACGATAGCCATAATATAACACCACATTCATCCTCATATAATGCTTCTCCAATAATCTTAATACCATTTATAACAAGATTATATTCATAACATCTCAAGAATTATGGTTCATGTCAAACTACTATTCACGAACACCATTATTCTCATTTTTGAGATCCATATTCTACCTTCTTCCATAATCTAAGTCTTTCAACCATTCAATATTCTTAATAACATAAAATGATCATAAAACTCACCTTTGATTGTGTAGGAATGGGTTTTGGATAGAAATGCTTCACTTGGAGAAAACCCTAGCTTTAACTTCAAAGAGATTGTTGACTTCTAGCAACCCTAGAGAGCTTCCTTGCACTTGATTTCCTTGGATTAATGATGTTGATCTTTGATTTTCCTTGGATTTATGTTAGTGAAATATGTGGAACCTTCTAGAGGTCTTGAGAGAAGTGGTGAAGTTGAAAGAATGAAAAATTAGAAGTAGGGACACATTTTTATACTTGGAAAATACTCAGCCCGTCGGGAGTTATACGGACCCTTATACGGTCCGTATAATATTATACAGACCGTATTTCACCATCAGGGAAATCCCTTTTTCTGTTGGGTTATACGGACCGTATAAGTGGTCGTATAACTCCACTTTTCTGAAATTATTTCCGTCGTTTCGTTTGATCTCCAATCCTTATGGGACCTTCTTAGCACTTGGTTAGCACTTCATTAACAACCTAAGGAGGGTTATAACTCTTCTTCAAGACATCATTAAGTTAACATTAGTTCGGTACTTTGCAAAACCCTTCCAAAACACGACTCATACTTGACATTCTTCAACGAACTTTCTTCTCTTGCCTCAAACGTCTTTGGAATCTTAATTAGAACCTTTAAGTCACCTTTCTTACTTGGAAGGGGGGGGGGACATCGTATTCATCTCACCCTGCATTAGTCTATCCACCACATGACGACATAAAATTTTTCAAGGTGTAACACTCTTCCCCCCTTTAAAAACATTCGTCCTTGAATGTTAAGTTCTCGGGAATCCTTCAGAAACTTCGCCAGAGTTTCCCCTGTAATATGGCACTACCATCCTTTCATAACAGCCCATAATAACAATGCCTCATAGGGCTACAATACAATGGCAAGAAAATATGGTCACAAACGACCAAAAACATTAAAAAGAAAGCATTTCATACCTCATAATACCGATGTCTCATCTTGAATCTCTTCCGGGGGTGGAAACAAGTGTGGGTACTTGGACTTCATGTTTTCTTCCGCTTCCCAAGTCATCTCCTCTAGACTATTGTTTCGCCACAAGACTTTAACTGAGGCTACTTCTTTATTTCTATGTTTCTGTATTTGCCTATCTAGTATAGCAATGGGTACCTCTTTATAAACCAACCTTTCCGTAACTTGAACATCATCTATGGGCACTATTCTAGTAGGATCTCCGACACACTTGCGGAGCATTGACACATGAAAAACTGGATGGACTGATTTGAGTTCTAGAGGTAAGTCCAGTTCATAAACTACTTGGCCTATCTTGCGGACAATCTTATAAGGTCCAATGTATCGAGGACTTAATTTTCCGTTCTTGCCAAATCTCATCACGCCTTTCATCGGTGATACCTTCAGGATTACCTAGACATCAACTTGGAATTCTAAGTCTCGCCGACAGTTGTCCGCATAAGATTTCTGGCGACTTTGGGCTGTCAACAATCGATCTAACCTTGATCTTGTCCACCGCTTGTTGAATCAACTCCGGACCTATTAGTTGTACCTCTACTACTTCAAACCACCCAGTTGGGGATCTACACTTTCTTCCATATACAGCTTCATACGGGGCTATCTGAATACTGGAATGATAACTGTTGTTGTATGCAAACTCAATAAGAGGCAAATAATCATCCCAGCTACCTCCGAAAGCTAGCACACATGCCGCAACATATCTTCCAAGGTCTGAATGGTGCGTTCAGCTTGTCCATCAGTTTGTGGATGAAACGTTATGGTAAGCCTTACCTGAGTACCCAAACCCTCTTGAAAGGACTTCCAGAACTTAGCAGTAAATTGTGCTCCTCTATCTGTGATAATAGATATCGGGACACCATGAAATTGCACTATCTCCTTAAGATATAACCTTGCATAATCTTCCGCCGAATATATGGTTCTGACTGGAAGAAAATGAGCTGATTTTGTGAGTCTGTCAATAATCACCCATATGGAGTCATATTTTTGCTGAGAACATGGAAACCCTACAATAAAATCCATGTTAATCACTTCCCATTTCCAGGCTGGAATTTCCATCGCGTGCAATAATCCTCTGGCTTTTGATGCTCAATTTTCACTTATTGGCAATTTGGACATTAAGCTACAAATTCTGCTATGTCTTTCTTCATTCCATCCCACAAGTATAGTAAGTTGAGATCGTGATACATCTTGGTCGCTCCTGGGTGAATGGAATACCGAGAGTAATGAGCTTCCTCTAGAATCCGACGACGTAGTCCTGCAACATTTGGAACACATAGCCTATGTCGGTACCAAAGAACTCCATTTACAGAAACTTCAAATAGCGACTTCTCTTTCTCGGGAAAGGTATCCCTATAGTGACTCAACTGGGGATCTTCAAATTGGGCCTCCCTCACCTCCATAATTAAGGATGAAACAGCTGGGTTGTGAATACCAACTCTTGCATTGCCCGAATCAATTAGACGAACTCCGATGTTAGCTAGCTAGTAAAGCTCAATGATTAATTCTTTCTTCTCCGGAGGAACCTCACATAGACTTCCCATTGATTTGCGGCTAAGTGCATCAGCTACCACATTCGCCTTTCCGGGGTGGTATAAAATGTCACGACCCAAACCGGTGGGCCGTAACAAGTGCCCAACCACTACTGGCCAAGCACTCCTATGCTTGCATTTACTTCTCACTGACTATCCCGGGCCCATACACAATTTGTAATTGAGCGGTACTGTCTCCCGAACAATCAACATAAAAGACACTGTACTGGGGGCTCACGGCCAACACATACATATAAACATAAATATCGAGAGTAACAACGCAAGCCGATCTGGCCGCTTCATATATCCTGTACAACAAAATAAGTGCCGACGAGGCTGCATAACAACACGACTACATATCACTGTATACAGACCTCTATGGAGTACAAACTGTAGAAAGGACAGGACAAGGCCCTGTCGTACCCACATATGTACGTAACCGAATAGCATACCAAAAGGGCTATAGCTCCGGATCAATGGAGCGTACTGACTACTGCTGAGGGGAGGTCTAACTGCTATGGATCGTCCGACTGGCTACCTGATCCTGCGGGCATGAACGCAGTGTCCACAAGAAATGACGTCAATACGAGTAATGTACTGAGTATGTAAGGCATGAATGATAACATAATAATATGTACAGAACATGAACAACAACATAATAAGGAAATATGGAAGATATACAAAAAAGGTATGATCAGAATCGCTTGCCTCTTAAGGAGGAATCATGCATGCTCACTTTTACCTTCAAAACATATCACCCATACATACATAAACTGTCTGAATCAAATAACATCATTAGTGTTATACCTCGCATTTTATGCGCATTCGGAAAAGTTGGAAATGATTCGGAATGGTAGGAATTAAGGTTTCCATTGGATTCTACGTAGTGTGCATGTGATGTTTTGGAGACTATTGACGCGGAAATGTTAAGGAAGGTTAAGGGCAAAATTGGAACCTTGTAAATTAATCCCGTGAATTTCCGAAACGATCCATCATCGATTGGGCTAAGAAAAATAAAATGAAAAATTGAGGCCCAAAGTGCAAGGGGTGGCCGGCCACACCATGGTTGGCCCAAGCCCTTGAGGTGGTCATGTGATCATGCATGTGATCACTTAATTATTTAAGGAACAAGGAGGCTTCAAGAAAATTCAAGAAACAAGAGAAACCAAGAGCAAAAAAAAAAAAGAGAAAAGAAACAAGAGAGGATTCGGCCGAGCATGGGGAAATTTACCCCCAAAAATCTTGTCCCAAAATTTGTATCTTGTGATTTTCCTACTAAATCAAGCCTCCTTTACAACTTGGTGCAATTGGTTTGGAAGGAAGAGGATTTGTTTCTTCAAATGGACAACTTACTCAAGTGAAGAAGATTGGAGAAAAAGGTAAGAAATCATCCTTTTTATTATGTTATGAAGATTGGTTTGTGTTGTAATATATGGAAATGAATAGAATTCATAGAAATATAGAAGTTGGCATGGTGAATGTGTGTGCATGTTGGGGCCGTGCATGTGTATGTGTTGTGTAGCAAGGATGAGTTGATTTTATGTTGTATTTTAGTTGTGGTTATTGTGGAGTTTGTATTAGAAATGAAAGTTGAATAAAATGGGTTGAAGTTGAAATATTGATGTTTGGCCGTGGACCATATGTAGGTGAAATGGTGACGAATTTATTTTGTTTAACGTGTTAGTCGCGTTATGGTGATCATTATAATGTAAATGAAGCATTTATGGGTTAAGTTGGTATGAAAATGGAATGTAGAGAATTATGTCGTATTGGTGTGATTTTATGATATTAAGTTAATGAAGTGTTCAAGTGTAGATTATTGTTATTAGTGAGGAATTAGTGAGTAGAAAACGTGTTGGGATGATTTTGTTGCATCAATAAGAATTTTGGATAGAATATGGAATTGTCGAATATTGGAGGTAAGGTTTGAAATATTCTTGGCTTGTGTTTGTATGATCTCAAATTAGTATGTGTGTATGGAAGTATTGATATTGGTTTGAAAATGTGGAGTCGAAATGGAAAATTGTCGTATTATGCCGAAAAGTAAACTAGTTATGTTATGTTGTGGTTTGTAGTGATTGTTGATGTTCTTGGTGTTGTTGTTGGGTTGTTGTTGATTGTTTTGAGCCGAGTTGGATCTCGGGGGTGTCACGTTTATAGGGGAAGTGCTGCCGAAATTTCGGTAGCCAAATAGAAACCAAAAATTGAAATGTCAGCCTGCATGAATAGTAACTGGTAAAGATGACCATTTGCAGATTTTCAACGAAACGGGATTTGATTTTTGGCGATCGTGAAGAGCAAGAAAGGTATGTAAAGCTTACCTATTCTTTATTTGGCACGTCCTAGACCTACTAGGCCGAAAACGGAACTTTAGGGATAATTCTGCTCCTAGAAATTCGAGTTTGATTTTGAATACTATTCATTCAATACAATTGAATCATAAAGCTTGCTTTTGGGTATAAGAATGCTTCAACCTTCGTACCTTTTGCAAATGAACCCGAATCGCTTTGAAACTTTCCAAAATAACTTTATGGAGCCCAACGATTAAAATTTACGCCCGCCACCTCATTTGACCCGAGGTGGGCCCGCTATTCCCAAACTTACTTCTATTATGCAAATGAATGATTTTTGAACAACATTTAAAAGAAAACGTTCTAGCTACTCTTCTATTTATTACTTAAAAACTGTTTTAAATATTCCGTTAAGTTCTATGACGTGCTTTGATATGTATCACGAATCCGAATGTTCCGTTCCGACATAATCCTCCGTGATGTCCGAAGGGTACGTACTATGACTCCGTCCGATTTCATTGATTTGATTTGACATCGATATGCCTCATCGAGTCTCCGGAAATATATATGTTATTTTTATTGCATTAGTTTCTCACTACTCCACTCGTGGATGCCTCAATGTTTCCCCCACCGAGCCCGGGCCGGGATATGTTCTCAAGCGTATGTCTCGCATTGTTCGCCGTGCCTCGGTGTGAGGGGGCGAGGTATGACATGTACATGGGTCCGAAGTATGATGTGCCATGTACATATATTTGATATATCCGATTATGTGATGTGATGTGGCCACTTGGTATGTTATGATCCGTTTCGAGATATTCCCTACTCGAAGTATGATGTGTTTTGGCGCGGGACGGAGAAGGGGAGCGCCTGCGCTCCGTTCACCGAGTCCCATAGCGGGGCGGCTTTTGTATATGTTTTCTGCATGCATTACGTATGATTTCGGTACGCATTTTTGATTAGCTATGCATCTTGTTCGTTTTCCGCACATTCGTTCGATTTTAGTTTTGTTTATTACATTTTCTCGCTTTACATATTCGCATATTTTCCGTACTGACCCCCTTTCTTCGGGGGCTGCGTTTCGTGCCGCGCAGGTGCAGACGACTGATTTGAGGACCCGTTGCTTAGGTTATCTGCTCAGCTGTTGAAGTGCTCCTTTGTCCGGAGCCCATATTTGACATGAAATTTCCTGCTGCATATGTACGTGTTTATTACGGGCACGGCGGGGCCCCGTCCGTCATATGATTATGTTTGTGTTCGTAGGGTCCGTAGACATGTGGTGTGGGTTCGTATATGTTTCGTGAGATTTGCGTACGTTTAGAGTTTATCTATGTTTTGTGACGGCCTTATCGGCCTTCGTGCGGCATGCCCACTTGTCCTTGTTAAATTATTACTTCTGTTTATTATTAACATTTTGCTAATTTAGGTTAAGGTACGTACGAGTGCCCAACTAGGGCACGTGTCGCGGCCTACGGAGTTGGGTCGTGACAAAAGTGGTATCAGAGCGGTTAGGTCCTCGGAATGTCTACAGACCGTGTCTAGTAGAGTCCTGTTTATAGTGTGAAGCGCGCCACATTTATAAACAGGAGGCTACAGGGCATCTAGGAATTGTTGACCTTCTTTCTGTCTTAGATCGTGCGATAGAGCCAAGTCATAGGAAATAAAAATTCCTTGCGCAAGTTTTACGTACGGTGGAAAATGGTAAGTGGTGACGGGAGAGGTCACACAGGTAAGTTCGAATATATTTATTCCGTTACCCGAAACAGAAGATCCTGAATGGCGAGAGTGGGATACGAAGCTGCATATTTTGTACGGTATTATGGGTGTTTGCGGCGCACAGATTTCGAGCAATAAGAATTTGCAAAGGTGACTACTGAAGCTTAAGAAGGGTAAAATAGTAATTGTACAAGAAAGGACGTGTTGTGAATATGCCTCGGGATCTGTAAGGCCTCGATTAACCCTAAATTATGTAATAAAGGTCGTGTGTGGAAATGGACGTGATTATACCAACATTAAGGGACTAGAATCCGCCGAAGTTGTGAAGTTAAGCGTGCTCGGGGGGAGCAATTTTAGGATGGGTGACCCCCCTGGGAAGTAAGTGAAAAATTTTACAAACTTGGAATTTAAGGGGATAAATGGAAATTTGGGGTAACCTAAAGGAAACGGGAGTCTGTGAAGCGGATAGCACCCTTACAGAAGTCGCGCAGACCGGAGCAGATTAATGAGGAAAAAGGAGGAAAGCGCAATCGCTTGGAAATCAAGGTAAATTGAAGTGGCGATTGGAAATGTTTATAAGTAGAATGATAATGAGTGTATGTATATATGTATGTGTATGACTTTTTCCTGGTGATTATGTTGATCGAAAGGCGAGTCTTAACGACAAAAAGTTGCCACTAACGGAAGGCATTACGAAATGGAACATAAGGGGTGAAGAGGAAGAAAGTACAGTATAGCCTCGGGATTTGTATAGGCTTGAACAACGTTGGAATTATTTTGTGGGTTAGTCGATAATAATCATATAGGTGTGTGAATGCGTACGATATTCTGCATGCAATTGTATCGGTAGGTAAGTAATTCCCAGCCACCGGTGCTACGGTGTGGGAAGCCGGCAATCGGACAAAGACATCGAAGTTCGAGTAACAAGGAAAGATATGGTACAGGTGTTGTAAGATGAGTTGCTACTCTTTTCACTATGGATTAAGGTTGGGAATTGAAGTATTGGAAGGAATTAAGGATAAGAAGTATGATCAAGTAAAAACCTTTGGAGGAGCCGATAAGCGAAGTAGGAAACCATTATGTAAGAATGAGAGAAGCAAGTTTGCATCAAGCGAGAAGTAAAACGCGACAAGGAAAAATTTCCGTAGGTCCCTAAGGTAGTGGTAAAAGTAGCCTGACCCTGAACGCGATTCCGTATGCCATATTTCTGTGCCCCTGACTTCGAAGAAACTCTGTCCATTATACCCCGGTACTACTGAATCTAATTATGTTTCCATCTGCTATACCTCTATATGTCCGACTCTGACTGCAAGTCCGTCCGATACATCTCTGTACAACTGACTTCGATCATGAATCTGTCCGACATATGTCTGTATGTCCGACCCCGACTACGAATCTGTCTGGTAAATGTGCCTGTACGCCTGACTCTGATTATGGGTCTGCTCGATACGTATCTGTACGTCTGGCCTCAATTTTGAATCTGCTTAAGATAATCATCGGAGTAAGATTCTGTCTGTTGTACTTTCATGCTTCTGATTCCGGATATGACTCCGTCCGACGTCCGTTTGATCTTCTGATTCTGACGAAGATTCAGTTTGCTGCATATCCGACTTAAGACCCCGAACAGCCCTAGTAAAGAGATGTCGAAGAATGACAAAGGAAGTTAAAAGATGAAGGCCCTTACAAGTGCTTGGGTCAAGCTCAAGTCCGTGTTTGGCAGGAAGGAAACCTCCCCGAAGTGTTATGAAACCCCATAAGGTCAGTTGAACATTCGAGGACGAATGTTCTAAAGGGGGGGAGAATGTTATACCTCGCATTTTATGCGCATTCGGAAAAGTTGGAAATGATTCGGAATGGTAGGAATTAAGGTTTCCATTGGATTCTACGTAGTGTGCATGTGATGTTTTGGAGACTATTGACGCGGAAATGTTAAGGAAGGTTAAGGGCAAAATTGGAACCTTGTAAATTAATCCCGTGAATTTCCGAAACGATCCATCATCGATTGGGCTAAGAAAAATAAAATGAAAAATTGAGGCCCAAAGTGCAAGGGGTGGCCGGCCACACCATGGTTGGCCCAAGCCCTTGAGGTGGTCATGTGATCATGCATGTGATCACTTAATTATTTAAGGAACAAGGAGGCTTCAAGAAAATTCAAGAAACAAGAGAAACCAAGAGCAAAAAAAAAAAAGAAAAGAAACAAGAGAGGATTCGGCTGAGCATGGGGAAATTTACCCCCAAAAATCTTGTCCCAAAAATTTGTATCTTGTGATTTTCCTACTAAATCAAGCCTCCTTTACAACTTGGTGCAATTGGTTTGGAAGGAAGAGGATTTGTTTCTTCAAATGGACAACTTACTCAAGTGAAGAAGATTGGAGAAAAAGGTAAGAAATCATCCTTTTTATTATGTTATGAAGATTGGTTTGTGTTGTAATATATGGAAATGAATAGAATTCATAGAAATATAGAAGTTGGCATGGTGAATGTGTGTGCATGTTGGGGCCGTGCATGTGTATGTGTTGTGTAGCAAGGATGAGTTGATTTTATGTTGTATTTTAGTTGTGGTTATTTTGGAGTTTGTATTAGAAATGAAAGTTGAATAAAATGGGTTGAAGTTGAAATATTGATGTTTGGCCGTGGACCATATGTAGGTGAAATGGTGACGAATTTATTTTGTTTAACGTGTTAGTCGCGTTATGGTGATCATTATAATGTAAATGAAGCATTTATGGGTTAAGTTGGTATGAAAATGGAATGTAGAGAATTATGTCGTATTGGTGTGATTTTATGATATTAAGTTAATGAAATGTTCAAGTGTAGATTATTGTTATTAGTGAGGAATTAGTGAGTAGAAAACGTGTTGGGATGATTTTGTTGCATCAATAAGAATTTTGGATAGAATATGGAATTGTCGAATATTGGAGGTAAGGTTTGAAATATTCTTGGCTTGTGTTTGTATGATCTCAAATTAGTATGTGTGTATGGAAGTATTGATATTGGTTTGAAAATGTGGAGTCGAAATGGAAACTGTCGTATTATGCCGAAAAGTAAACTAGTTATGTTATGTTGTGGTTTGTAGTGATTGTTGATGTTCTTGGTGTTGTTGTTGGGTTGTTGTTGATTGTTTTGAGCCGAGTTGGATCTCGGGGGTGTCACGTTTATAGGGGAAGTGCTTTGCCGAAATTTCGGTAGCCAAATAGAAACCAAAATTGAAATGTCGGCCGCATGAATAGTAACTAGTAAAGATGACCATTTGCGGATTTTCAACGAAACGGGATTTGATTTTTGGCGATCGTGAAGAGCAAGAAAGGTATGTAAAGCTTACCTATTCTTTATTTGGCACGTCCTAGACCTACTAGGCCGAAAACGGAACTTTAGGGATAATTCCACTCCTAGAAATTCGAGTTTGATTTTGAATACTATTCATTCAATACAATTGAATCATAAAGCTTGCTTTTGGGTATAAGAATGCTTCAACCTTCGTACCTTTTGCAAATGAACCCGAATCGCTTTGAAACTTTCCAAAATAACTTTATGGAGCCCAACGATTAAAATTTACGCCCGCCACCTCATTTGACCCGAGGTGGGCCCGCTATTCCCGAACTTACTTCTATTATGCAAATGAATGATTTTTGAATAACATTTAAAAGAAAACGTTCTAGCTACTCTTCTATTTATTACTTAAAAACTGTTTTAAATATTCTGTTAAGTTCTATGACGTGCTTTGATATGTATCACGAATCCGAATGTTCCGTTCCGACATAATCCTCCGTGATGTCCGGAAGGTACGTACTATGACTCCGTCCGATTTCATTGATTTGATTTGACATCTGATATGCCTCATCGAGTCTCTGGAAATATATATGTTATTTTTATTGCATTAGTTTCTCACTACTCCACTCGTGGATGCCTCAATGTTTCCCCCACTGAGCCCGGGCCAGGATATGTTCTCAAGCGTATGTCTCTGCATTGTTCGCCGTGCCTCGGTGTGAGGGGCAGGTATGACATGTACATGGGTCCGAAGTATGATGTGTCATGTACATATATTTGGTATACGATTATGTGATGTGATGTGGCCACTTGGTATGTTATCGATCCGTTTCGGAGATATTCCCTACTCGAAGTATGATGTGTTTTGGCGCGGGACGAAGGGAGCGCCTGCGCTCGTTCACCGAGTCCCATAGCGGGGCGGCTTTTGCATATGTTTTTCGCATGCATTACGTATGATTTCGGTACGCATTTTTGATTAGCTATGCATCTCGTTCGTTTTTCGCACATTCCGTTCGATTTTAGTTTTGTTTATTACATTTTCTCGCTTTACATATTCGCACATTTTCCGTGCGACCCCCTTTCTTCGGGGGCTGCGTTTCGTGCCGCGCAGGTGCAGACGACTGATTTGAGGACCCGTTGCTTAGGTTATCTGCTCAGCTGTTGAAGTGCTCCTTTGTCCGGAGCCCATATTTGACATGAAATTTCCTGCTGCATATGTACGTGTTTATTCTGGGTACGGCGGGGCCCTGTCCCGTCATATGATTATGTTTGTGTTCTGTAGAGGTCTGTAGACATGTGGTGTGGGTTCTGTATATGTTTCGTGAGATTTGCGTACGTTTAGAGTTTATCTATGTTTTGTGACGGCCTTATCGGCCTTCGTGCGGCATGCCCACTTGTCCTTGTTAAATTATTACTTCTGTTTATTATTAACATTTTGCTAATTTAGGTTAAGGTACGTACGAGTGCCCAACTAGGGCACGTGTCGCGGCCTACGGAGTTGGGTCGTGACAATTAGCCCGCGTCCGGGCCTCCCACGTCCGGGGTAATCATCTCACGCCGCCCACTAGTGGTGCTGCCCGTGCCATATAGACACGGTGTTATTATCATCATCCATAAGCCGCCCACTACGCCCAGCGTAGTGGTGCTGCCCGGCCATATAGGCACGGTGTAATCATCCATAAGCCACCCACTACCCCCAGCGTAGTGGTGCTGCCCGACCATATAGGCGCGGTGTAATCATCACAACATAAGCATGCATAAGAGCCATATCAAAAGCTATAACTCCATCGGAGTGACGTAAGGTCAGTAACGTCCGATTGTATTATGGAATAATCATGATCGTCGTGTCTCACCTTGAAGGGATGAGCATTATAAGGTGAGACTATCAATGAAGAATAACATCAAGGGAAAACATAGAGTAAGATCATAAATATCATAAAGCATCAATTCATACACTTTGGAGCTTTTAGAAATAGAGTCATCGTCAATAATAAAATTAACAAAATCAAGAAATAGCTCAACATTCTCATATTATCATTGATCTCATAACTTGAGACTTTTAAACATAAAATCATCATTATCACAATCATCATAGAGATGTGCTCATCTTTGACATCACCGTTATCATTGTAAAAACACATGTCCATCGTTGTTGTCATAAGAGCTTCTAGAATCATAAATCTCTGGTTTGGAAAATACGGACATTTTGGAAAACATTTATGGATTATCAGGAAAGGAGTCATGCCTTGAATCATGAACTTCTAACGTTTAGAAACAAGGAGGTTATGGAAATATTTATGGAATCAAACATAGGAATCATGCCTTTAAAAGAAAGGGACGAGCCTTAACATACTCAGTACACTACTCGTACTGACGTCCCTTCTTGTGGATGCTGCGTTCATGCCCGCAGGATCAGGTAGCCAGTCGGACGATCCACAGCAGTAGTACCTCCCCTTAGCAGCAGTCAGTACGCTCCATTGATCCGGAGCTACAACCCTTTTGGTATGCTATTCGGTTACGTACATATATGGGTACGGCAGGGCCTTGTCTGTCCTTTCTACGATTGTACTCCATAGAGGTACGTAGACGGTGATATGTAGTCGCGTTGTTATGCGACCTCGTCGGCACTTATTTTATTGTACGGGATATATGAAGCGGCCGAGATCGGCTTGCGTTGTTACTCTCGATATTTATGTTTATATGTATGTGTTGGCCGTGAGCCCCCAGTACAATGTCTTTTATGTTGATTGTTCGGGAGACGATACCGCTCGATTCTGAGTTTGTGTATGAGCCCGGGATAGTCAGTGAGAAGTAAATTCAAGCATTGGAGTGCTTGGCCAGTAGTGGTCGGGCACTTGTTACGGCCCATCAGTTTGGGTCGTGAAAAAAGTGGTATCAGAGCAATTCGTCCTAGGGATTGTCTACAGACCGTGTCCGGTAGAGAGTCTGTTTATGGGTGTGAAGGCGACCATACTTATAAACGGGAGGTCACGGGGCATTTAGTAATCATTGACCTTTCATTCTGTCTTAGATCGTGCGATAGAGCCAGAACCTAGGAAAGATCGTTTCTAATCCTTTTCGTGCAGGTAAGTGCAAACTAACAAGAGATGAAGAGGTCAGCTTCTGATAGTGGGAGTGCTAAGAAGGCCCCCAGATCAGATCTAGGACCCCAGGCTCCAGGACCGAGCAAAAGGAGCCTCAGTTATTCTATTGAGGCCCGATCCTTCGGAGGACCCGGCAATGATTCCTCCCGGAGTTTTTGACTCCCAGGGAGGAGGACCCCCCGGAAGGACAGTTATGACACGGATCCGTCCGAGTATTCGTGCGGGACACGGAGGAGGAAATTCCCGAGGCCGTACCCGCTCGCTCCTATAGTAGAGCACTGCGTCAGACCAGCCTTCCCGGTGAGTGTTACGGATTACTCTTTCCCTCTATCCTGGCCGTCGGTAAACCAGGAGTTGCCCGATTATTTATATCCCTCGGACTCAGATAGAGAGATGATGAAGGCCAGACGAGCGGATGGTGGGTAGACGATGACGAGGAGTACACTTCACCTTATAGTCCACCGGATCGGACTAGAGGCGATCGGCTACGAACTATATGAGTCCTTATTGGAATTTCTATGTATGTGCATTTGCTGTAAATTATTATTTAATAGTGGCGAGCGGAAACCCAAAGAGGCCGATAACTGAGTATTTATAAGTAACGGCGACCAAAGTGTGTTCTCTACCATTGGGAATCTGGAAATCTAGGACGGAAAGTAGTCATACATACAGATGAAAGGTGAATATTGAGAGTTAAAAAGGCCAAAATAGTAATTGTGTAGTCGGAAGAGTAAGAGACCCTTTCTAATTCGGAGGGAGATGCGTTACGAGAATGTTTTGGAATCTGTCAAGACTTCAACTTACTTTAGATTATATGGTAAAGGTCATGCGGTGAGGTGGATACGATTATACCAGCATTAACGCATCGGATTTCATCAGAGTTTCTAGGTTAAGCGTGCTGGGGTGAGAGAAATACTAGGATGGGTGACCCCCTGGGAAGTGTACAAAAAGTCCTATAAATTTAGATATAAGAGGCAAATGAGAAGCTAGAGCAGCCTACGGGACATTAGAGTATGCGGAGTGGTTGGACATCTTGAGAGGTCGCGTAGGACGAGGCGAACTAGACCGGTGAAGAGAAAGAAGGTGCATCACAGCTCTAGAATTAGGGTGAGTTTGAATAGCGTTTGGAAAGATTATTTAAGCGAGATGGTAGTAATTATATATATACGTATGCATATGATATCCCATACGTAGCTATATCAGCGGGTATGTGTATCCCAGCAACCAACGTTGCGGTATATGAAAGGCATTAATCGAACAGGGTAACGAAGTTCAAGTGACAAAAAATAAATGGTACAAATGTTACAAGGTAAGCTGATGCTATTTTTACTACGGGTTAGGCTTGGAGAGTTTTAATGTAATGACATCTAGAAAGGAAAGAAAGTGAGTAGATGGAAGGTACGGAGATCAAAATGTCGGAAAAGTGAAAAGTAAGAAACATGAGTGAGTGAAGCCTCCAAGAGGGACGACGGGCAATCACGGGACTATTTGGGTAAAAATTTGAAGGTAGGCATGCCAATTGGATAAAGTGTGGCAGTATGGAACAAAAGAGGAATGTGTGGGGTCAGAGAATAGGCTTCGATAAGTGGGGCTAAAAGGATAGTGACCACGACGAAGAATGTGAAGTAAGAGAAAGAATGATTAGGCCTTGCGACGATGTTAAGAGATTTTCAGCCCTCGAAAGGTATATAAAGGGATAAGTGTGTGGTCAAATTAACACGGTTGCCTCGGACATGGAGAAGCTTTCCAAAAAGATGACTTAAGAATAGAACGGATTTGCGCGTTTAAAGGAATATTTCACGAACTTCAGAGCCGATACTACAAATAACAAGAGAAGAAAGGTGCTCGAGGAGGAAGAAACCCAAGGAAGGTTAAGGGTGAAAGTAGGAAAGGTATACTAATGGGTTGGTCGAAGGAAGAGGAGAGCATTTAAGAGTAAAGTAACTGGAAATCTTTAACCATGGGAGTAAGAAGGATACTTTAACGAGTTGGCGGTAGGAAACCGATTACTTATCGAGGAAAGAACGAGGATAGAGATAAAGGTTCGATGAACGAGGATAGAGAGGGTGTAAACTGTAAGAATTCTGTGCTAAGAGAAAAAGTAGTAGAACACGCGAAAAACTTGGATGCACAGCTGCAAAGACAAATGCATAATTAAGAAGGATTATGAGTAAGTGAGCTAAGCGGGTGAAAGGACTAGTAGTGGATGGAAGGGTATGGAAATGTTGAAAAAAAATGATGATATAGACATAAATGGAAGAAAAACTCAGGGAGAGAAGTTTTAGATATGTTATAAGCAAAGTCGGGGAGAAAAACGAGGAGTAAGGTATAAGCGAAGACTTCATAAAGGACGTGGTGAATCTTGCTGTCCCCATTAACTTGCCGGTCCGGAAAACCGTTAGTCATAAAAAACAGAGGTGTGAAAAGACGGAAAAGAAGGCATCGGAATTGGATCTAACCCTTATAAGTGTTCCGATTAGTTACAAGACTGTAACTAGCAAGAAGAGAGACAAGTCAGACCATACGATGACGGAACCCCAGCCCTTAGAAGATCGTGAAAGGCGGCAGATAATTATCGAAGACGACGGTTACTCGAAGGCTATGGGTGTATAAGGACCTCCTTAATAAGGGGGAAGAACATACTAGATTTGAAAGGAACTATGACGTTTCAAGCTCCAAAAAAGGAAGTTTATTAGCTCAGGGCCAGAGTTCGAGGCGTATTGGCATATCGGGAAGGTAACGAAACGAAGTAGAAACGAATTGACAATAAGTGTACCATGAGGCAGACATAGGGAGAAAGTATGGAAGATAACTCAAGAGAGAACTTTACGCTAAGATGAACTACGATATTTTTAGATCATGATTTGAATCCCTCGTATCGGGCAAAAATTGCGTCGTACCTAAGTATGCAGTGACATGCCCTAAAGGGTAATGAAAAGAGCAAGAAAGGTCTCCAAGCTAAATTTACAAAGGGTGTTAGAGAGGATGATGAACCCAAAGAACACTTGGGATGACAATGACAATTGTAATAAAAGGAACAACGATTGGTAGTTTAGAAAATTTTGAAGGAAAGAAAGAACGCTTCTCCTACGAATGGAAATAAAAGAGTTCACCGGATATTAGAAAATAGTTCATGGACCACTAATTATACTAAACATGAGAGCATATGTTATGGAATTATATGAACCGTCAACGTGAAGCTATGCCCAACTACAATTGTAAGAAGGCCACACCGAAAAGCCAACAAGGAATAACGACTGACGAAACGATCGCCGATACAAGGAAATAGAAGATAAGTATACTTGCATTGCAAGAGAGTTATAATAGAAGAATTGCCGTAGTCCTATGCTTCTAGGATTGTCTTGATAGATGTGAGGGAAAGAAGTAAAGAAAAAGTTGTAGCAGGAGCTCAAAGATATTGCGAGCTATGAAATTAGTTGAACTCGGATTATAAGTTTGCCATAAGTGTAACTGGACTGCGAAGGATAACAAATGGCGAAGAAGCATTACGTATATACGTATTTCGGATAATGATATAACTGGCCTTAGAAAGGAACGTAACCATTAGGTTCACTAGCGACACAGTTATGCCGGGTAAATATTTGGAATGTAAGGATAAAAGAGATGGCGACAAGGATGTAAGGATTAGAGAGCCTGACTAATGGACTACAAAAAAAAACTGGTATAGTGTATATCTAAGACCAACGGGTACAAAAAGGATAGCCCGAGATGGCACCGAAGGAGTAAACGCAAAAAGGGCGCCATAAAGGGAGAAAGGTAGCTGCCCACTAACAAGGAAACAAGGAGCGAGAAACAAAAAGCACTTACAGGACGATGGATAGTTATGGCACGGCAAGTCAAGACTACCATAATGGAGAAAGAACAAGAGTGAGATGCTAGTTAATTTCCGATAATGTACATGAGGACAAAGAACTGAAAGAAGATGATCGAAGGCAATAAAAGAGTTGAGAAAGAATGAGAATAGACTGATCCAAGTTATAGTTTAAGCAAATGGTAATCGGACCCTAAAGGAAAAATAATTGTTCTAACAAATCAAAGATGGTGTCGTGAGTTGGCAATACTGCAACATTCTAGGATAAATGTTTTTAAGGGGGGAAGGATGTTACACCCCGTATCTTCGAAGAGCACTTATCAATTTAAAACATAAGTACGTTGAGTTAGGGTTAAGTAAAACCACTTTGGAATATAAGGAGCAAGCATTATTAAGTGTATTTAATAAGTGAAGGATGTATATAAGATATACCGAAAGATTTTATAAGGAAATGAGTGGAAGAAATGAAGTAGTATGACTTCGGAGAAAGGATGGATAATGTTTTGTGCAAAAATTCTAGTCCAACTTGGGGGATGAATATCTCTTAGCATATGAAGTGTTTTAAGGTGAAACAAAAGCCTAAAATGAATTTCATCGAGTCTAGGTTCCAACTCAACAAACCGCTCGTCGATAGGATATCGGAGTAGAGAATTATGGACGTTACAAGTTCAGCTAACAGAGCAGAAACGCGTGCTACGATCGCATTGCACGGATGCTGCTACAGTAAAATGCTACAGTGAACCCGACCCGAATTTGACCCTTATATAAAGGGTAATAACCCCCTTTTTACATCAGATTTTGCTGAAAAATTCCAGAAATTGAAGAGAGAGAGTGAGGAAAACAAAAAGTGAGCAATTTTCAAGTAGCGGAGTAGTCGTTTAGGTCCGGGTAACGCATGGTTGTGATTCTAGTATTGTTTTGCGGTGGATTTTAGCGTGGATATTGAGGATATTGTTGTCTTAACAAGAAAAAAGGTATGAATCTTTCTCTTTTGGTATTATTTAAGGCTTATTTACGGAGATAAAGCCGTTAAATAATTGTGTAGTAAGTTGGTTAGTTATGGAAGTTGAAAAACAGCGTGTGGGCTGTTTTATGGTACATATTGGTGTTGGAAATGATGTTATTGATGTTGGTATTTTTGTTGTTGTTGTTGGTTGTTGGATTGTGATTTCGGGCTAGGCATATAAATAGGGGAGGTGCTGCCCGAATTTCGGTAGATTCTAAACGAAATTAAATTGAAGGCCTAAGATGAGCGTATGACATTGAGCCTAATAATAGTATAAATGGTTTATATGTAGATTTACGACCTTCGAAGGATAAACGTTGAACGACTAAGGCGACCGAAAGGTATGTTAAGGCTCGTTCCTTTCTTTCAAAGGCATGATTCCTATGTTTGATTCCATAAATATTTCCATAACCTCCTTGTTTCTAAGCGTTAGAAGTTCATGATTCAAGGCATGAATCCTTTCCTGATAATCCATAAATGTTTTCCAAAATGTCCGTATTTTCCAAACCAGAGATTTATGATTCTAGAAGCTCTTATGACAACAACGATGGACATGTGTTTTTACAATGATAACGGTGATGTCAAAGATGAGCACATCTCTATGATGATTGTGGTAATGATGATTTTATGTTTAAAAGTCTCAAGTTATGAGATCAATGATAATATGAGCATGTTGAGCTATTTCTTGATTTTGTTAATTTTATTCATTGACGATGACTGTATTTCTAAAAGCTCCAAAGTGTATGAATTGACGCTTTATGATATTTATGATCTTATCTATGTTTTCCCTTGATGTTATTCTTCATTGATAATCTCACCTTATAATGTACGTCCCTTCAAGGCGAGACACGACGATCATGATTATTCCATAATACAATCGGAGGTTACCGACCTTACGTCACTCTGATGGAGTTATAGCTTTTGATTGGGCTCTTATGCATGCTTATGTTGTGATGATTACACCGCGCCTATACGATTGGGCGGCACCACTTATGGCCGGGCGTGGTGGGCGATGGATGATTACACCGTGCCTATGGCCGGGCGGCCCGCCTCGCCGGGCGTAATGGGCGGCTTATGGATGATGATAATAACATCGTGTCTATATGGCACGGGCTGCACCACTAGTGGGCGGCGTGAGATGATTACCCCAGACGCGGGAGGCCCGGACGCGAGCTAATGATGTTATTTGATTCAGACAATTTATGTATGTATGGGTGATATTTTTGAAGGTAAAAGTGAGCATGCATGATTCCGCCTTAAGAGGCAAGTAGTTACAGTCATACCTTTTTCGTATATCTTCCATATTTCCTTATTATGTTGTTGTTCATGTTCTGTACATATTATCATGTTATCATTCATGCCTTACATACTCAGTACATTACTCGTGCGACGTCCCTTCTTGTGGACGCTCGCGTTCATGCCCGCGGGATCGGGCAGCCGGTCGGACGATCCACGCGATAGGGACCTCCCCCTCGACGGCCGTCGACGCTCCATTGATCCGAGCTACGGCCTTTTTGGTATGCTATTCGGTTACGAACATATATGGGTACGGCGGCACTTGTCCCCCGTCCTTTCGCGCTTTGTACTCCATAGAGGTCTCGTAGACGGATATGTAGTCGTGTTGTTATGCACCTCGTCGGCACTTATTTTGTTGTACGGGATATATGGGGCGAGCGCCGGATCGGCTTGCGCTTTGTTACTCGATATTTATGTTTATATGTATGTGTTGGCGCCGTGAGCCCCGGTACGGTGTCTTTATGTTGATTGTTCGGAGACAATACCGCTCGATTCACAGTTGTGTATGGGCCCGGATAGTCGGTGAGAAGTAAATGCAAGTATAGGAGTGCTTGGCCGCGTAGTGGTCGGCACTGTTACGGCCCATCGGTTTGGGTCGTGACATAAACATTCACATCATAATCTTTTCGAAGTTCTAACCACCGCCTGCGCCAAAGATTCAACTCCTTCGTTTGAAAATATATTGGGAGGGCCTTGCTGATCCGTATAAATATCAACATGTACGCCGTACAAGTAATGTCTCCACATTTTTAGTACATGAATAACCGGGCAGATTCAAGATCATGGGTTGGATAGTTCTTTTCATGTTTCGCACCGTACTTGAAGCATAGGCAATGACTTTCTTGTGCCGCATCAACACACGGCTAACTGGCGTAGGCATCACAATAAACAACATAATCGTCTAGTCCTTCTGGAAGTGTCAGGACTGGGGCTGAATTTAATTTATCCTTCAATTCCTGAAAACTGCGTTCACAAGCATCGGTCCACTGGAATTTTGCTGATTTCTGTGTTAGCTTTGTTAATGGTGCTGAAATAGAGGAAAACCCTACCACAAATCTTCTATAGTAACCTGCCAACCCCAGAAAACTACGGACTTATGTAGGCGTTGTAGGCCTTGGCCAAGTGTTACATCTTCCGTTTTGTTGTAAGGAGATTTTGGCTTATTGGTGGTGTATACCTTCGGTTCGGTAATCTACACCAGAGTTTTGGACATGAGATATTTTACCTTGTATGTTTACAGGAGTATAAGTATGCATTCTTGACATTACGAGGGAATTAGAAGTGAAACGAATCGAATCGGAGCAAAATGGAGCAATTCAGAAAAATTGCTGAAACTAGTCAGCGTCGACGGCCCAAAAGACGATCATCGATACGTCGACGAGCCGTCATCTGGCACCATCGATAGGGTTCTGCAATCAGACATCTCAAGCGTCAATTCGACGGGGCATGTCGACGGACCGTCGACACGTCGACGACCGTCAACCCTGCCCGTCGACCCGCGAATCTGGAACTTTTCAGCCCTAACTATAAATATAAGATCCCACGTTTTTATTCCATTATTCTCCCAAAAATAGATCCTACATCTCTCTAGAACTCTACAAAACCCTCTCTCTACTTCTAAAACAAATCTATATCAAGAAACCAAGATCAAAAGCTAAGATTAAGAGATTCATGTACTAGGAAGCCTATGAGGGTTTGTAAAGAGTAAGAATTTCTTTGGTATTCAAGTGGGGGATTTCATTTTAATGGAGTAGATTGACTCAAGGCTTATTCCTAAGTGACTAAGGTGAGTTTTATATTTATTTCATGTTATTAAAAGTATTAAGAGGTTGAAAGACTTGGATTATGGAAGGAAGGAGAATATGCAGTACAAACATGAAATTAGTAATATTCTTTAATCATGACTTGACTTGAATCATAGTTCTTGATATGTAATGAGTATAATCTTGCTATGAATAGTATTAAAGATGTTATAGAGGCCTTGTATGAGGATGGATACGGTATGGTGCCATAGCTAGAGTTATGAAGGATTTTGGATAGGGAATGTTGAGGATTTAATAATGTCTAGCTTGATGAAGCTATTGATCAAATTATTGTGGGTGTTCTTATTGATGTTGGGAGTTGCTTATTACGTGGAAGAAGTCATCGAAATAAAAGAGATGTTGCCCAATTTTTGTTAGCTTTAGCTTAAGCTCAAGTATGTTTTCGATTATCTAATTTTAGCACGAACTCTCTTGAATGTAGAAACGTGAATATTGGAGGGAAGCGTTCAAGTGATAACGTTAGCAAAACGTAAAGGTATGTAAGGCTAGTCCCTATTTTCTAAGGCATGATTCCTATTACATGACTTTTATCTTTCTTTCCATGACCTTCTTACATTCCGGAAAATATGAGTCAATGTTTATAAAGAGCTTCTTATGAGGTAAAGATAAGAATATGTTATGAAATTGATAATGATGATGATGAGTCTAAGCCTAGAGATCCTAAATCCCATGATATGATATTTCCACGAAGCAAATGTTCCTTGTACGATTCTTTGATGTTATTCATTGTGCTAGACCCACCTTATGATTACCCCATAATGGAATCGGGGGGTTCTCGACCTTACGTCACTCCGATAGAGTTGTAGTATCTAATTGATTTCTTACACATGTTTCATGGTAGGTATATGATGATGATGATTACACCGTGCCTAGATGGCCAGATATGTCACCGCAAAGGCCGGTTGCATATGATTACACCGTGCCTATATAGTCGGACATGACACCACTAGTGGGCGGCGTGCGATGGTTACCCGGACGCGGGTTAACGATGATGATATATGTGATATGCATAACATGTGTTTTCTTTCAAAGGTTAAGCAGGTTATGTCTTCGCCCCATGTTCCATGATTTCTTTATAATGCTAGTAATATTCATGCCTTACATACTCAGTACTTAATTCGTGACGACGTCCTTTTTTCTTTTTGACGCCGTGTTCGTACCAGCGAGTGTAGACGGGGAGGTGGCTCAGATTCATAGGAGTTCATCAGCAGATTTACAGGAGCACTCCATTATTCCGGAGGTGCCATTTTGATACATTATTTTGTGTATATACTTATGGGCATGACGGGGTCCTGTCCCGTCCTTATGTCATAATACTCTAGTAGAGGCTCGTAGATACGTATGTGTGGTAGTAGATGTCCCATGATGACTACATTGTATATTCTTGCATATTGTTTTTGGCAGCCGTGAGGGCCTATGTATATATATATATATATATATATATGTTCAGGAGGGGTATGATGATTAGCATAATGAGTGGTGCTCGGTAGTTAGTTTCGGGTACTCGTCATGGCCCCCTTGTCAGGTCGTGACACCAAGCCTTCACAGCCTCAATTTTCTGAACATCTACTCGAATGCCATCAGCCGAAATAATGTGGCCCAAAAAAGTCACAGAATTTAGCCAAACTCGCATTACGAGAACTTAGCATACAACTCGCGAGCCCGAAGAATCCCAAGGACAATACGCAAATGATTTGCATGCTCCGCTTCTGTCCGAGAGTATACTAGAATATCATCAATGAACACAATCACAAACAGATCTAAAAGAGGCTTGAATACATTATTCATCAAATTCATAAACACCACCGGAGCATTGGTCAACCCAAATGACATTACTCGGAATTCATAGTGGCCATATCTCGTTCTGAAAGCTGTCTTGGGAATATCTTCTTCTCTAACTCTCACTTGGTGATACCCCGATCTTAGATCAATTTTGGAAAACCATTTGGCACCCTGTAATTGGTCAAACAAATCATCTATCCTTGGAAGCGGATATCTATTCTTTATCGTCACCTTGTTCAGCTGCCTATAATCAATGCACATCCGTAGGGAACTATCTTTCTTTCTCACAAATAGAACAGGTGCTCCCCACGATGATGAATTGGGCCTAATGAATCCTTTCTCAAGCAAATGCGCCTTCAGCTCTTTCAATTCTGCAGGAGCCATTCGGTAAGGAGGAATAGATATAGGCTTGATGTCTGGCAACACATCAATAGCAAAATCAATCTCTCTTTCCAGAGAAAGGCCTGGAAGTTCATCTGGAAATACATCCGGAAATTCGTTTACTAATGGGACGGATTGAAAAGTCGGTGGCTTTGCTTCGGTGTCATGAACTTGGACTAGATGATAAATATAGCCTTTTACAGTCATCTTTCTCGCTTTAAGGTACGAAATAAACCTACCTCTTGGAGACGCTGTATTACCTTTCTATTCAAGTACGGCTTATCTCGAGAATTGGAATCGAACTACTTTCATTCTGCAATCAACATTGGCATAACAAGAGGCCAACCAATCCATGCCCATAATCACATCAAAATCTAGCATTTCCAGCTCAACGAAATCGACTTTAGTCTGATGATCAAATACCACAATCACACAATTTTTATATACTTGTCTAGCTATTATGGGATCACCAACCGGAGTAGATACCTCAAAAGGTTTAATTGGCTCAGATTTCGCCCCAATGCGGCCAGCAATGTAAGGAGTAATATAAGACAATGTAGAACCCGGATCAATCAATGCATAAACGCCATGCAAGAATATGGATAGTATACCTATAACCACATCTGAGGAGGACTCAAGATCCTGGCGTCCGGCTAAAGCATAAATATGGGCCGGGTACCGCCTCGATCCGGATGCTCCCCTCGCACTTACACCCGGCCTGTCGGGGTACCGGAAGTCCACCCGATCGGGCGCACGGACGAGGAAGAACTGTAGCCGCTGATCGTGGCCGAGCCCACCCTACCGCCCATCGATGGACAATCACGCATCATATGCCCAACGACCACGAGCATAGCAAGCGTCCCGAACCCCCCGCGACAACCGCCGAATGTAATCAACCACGCGCGGCTACATCGCGGCCCCGTGGCCTCCGCCGGCTGGGATCGCCTAAAATCCGGCGGACCCCGAGACTCTCGAACTACGACCGGGACCCGGGAATAAATGGTGGCGATCAAATTTTCACCCGGCAAACCGAGGAGGTGCCAATCGGTCACGGACCGGCGGAATATGCGGAATATCGTTGTGACCCCGCCACATACTCACCGCTAGGATGCGGCCCCTCTTGCTCTGTCCTCTATCAACGTCACGCTCGCCTTGGCGGCCGGTGCTGCCTCCTCTAAGTTCTACGCATGGGCACCGAATACGGGAAATATCCATCCCCTCCGTAATGAAGCCGTCGGACAATATTTGAACAAATGTGGCCCCTGACACTCACAGTACGTGTACTCTGTCTCCCGTGTCGGCCTACCACAAATTCGGAGGCATACCTAGTCAATGAATTAAAGTGAAGGCTATACTCTCGGGCACTCATATTCCCCTGCTTTAGATTCAAAAATCTGTCGGCTCGGCCCTTCGAACCTCGGGTGGCAAATAATGACCAATAAAAGCTTTCACGAACTCTTGCCAAGCCGGGGGAGGGGCATCCTCTCTTCGTGAAGAAATCCCGATTATTGTACTCAAAGGACATTACGTCCGGAGTTTATAAGATGCTAACTCCACAGATTTAGTATCGGAGGCATAGATAATTCTCAACATTCTCAGCATCTCTTCAATAAAACCTTGCGGGTCTTCATCAGAACTTTTGACCAAAAAAAATTTCGGGAGGATTTAAACTCGTAGAAATCACGGGCTCAAGACTAGTCGCCTGTCACCCTCGGACCTCGTACTGCTACCGCCGAGGCTCGAGCGGCAACTATGTCAATAGGCCGAATAGCTTCGGTCATTTTTTTCTAAATGCCTGCCGACCTCTTGTTTATAAGTGTGGCGCGCTTCACGCCCATGTCCCAGACTCGCGCGTTCACGGCTCGTAGACACGCCCCAGGACGAAAGCGCTTATACCACTTTTTGTCACGACTCGACTAGGGGCCATAAGTGACGGGTACCGAGCTGACTACCGAGCACCACTCGTTATGCTAATCATCACACTCATCCTGAACACATATAAACTCCAAGGCAATACATAAACATGCATAACTCACGGCTGCAAAGATGATATACAAAAATGTACACTGATGTATCCATGAAACAACTATTACCCACGCATCTGTATCTACGAGCCTGCTAGATGCGAGATACAAAGACGGACGGACCTCGTCGTGCCCGTATATGTACACAAAAGAACACATCAATAGCCCCGCGCCTCCGGAATAGCGGGGTCTCCCGTGTAGCCGGCGATAGACTCCGATGAATGCGGGCCACCTCTTGTCTACTGTGGGCATGAACACAACGTCCAAAAAGAATGGACGTCAGTACGAATATTGTACTGAGTATGTAAGACATGAACAATAATAACATATCGAAGAGATAAGGGAACATCAAGTAAGGAAACAACCTGTAGCTGGATGTCACTTAAGACGGAGTAATGCATACTATCTTATATCATAAAAAACATCATAACAAGTATGTATATATAAGTTGCCTGACCAAATAAGTACGGTGTGATCATCATTAGCCCGGGTCCAGGCCTCCCGCGTCCAGGGTAACCATCTCATGCTGCCCACTAGTGGTGTCTGCCCATGCCATCTAGGCATGGTGTATATGCCGCCCGCCTTAGCGGTGTCTACCCGTCCATATAGACACGGTGTAATCTCATCATCATATACTTATCATAAAGCATGCATAAAACTCAAGGATAAGCTATAACTCTATTGGGGTAACGTAAGGTCGAGAACCCCCGATTTCATTATGAAATAGTCATAATCATCATGCCTCACCTTGAAGGAATTAGCATTATAAGGTGAGTCTAGCAACAATGAATAACATCAAGGAATCATTAGCTTCATAAGAATATCATAGCATAAGCTTTGGAATCTCTAGACTTGGACTCATCATCATCATTGTCATATTCACAACGTATTTCTTATCTTTATTTCATGAGAAGCTCTTAATAATCATAGACTCATAGTTTCCGGGATATAAGAAAGTCATGGAAAGATAAAGGAAGTCATGTTGTAGGGATCATGACTTAGAGAAAGAAGGGACTAGCCTTACATACCTTTACGTTTCCTTAGCGACTAGCGATTCCTCCTTCCAAGCTTACAACTCGACATTGAAGGAAATTCGTACTAAGATTAGATAATCGGAATATATACTTAAACTCAAGCTAAAGCTAATGAAAATTGGGCGAACCTCCTTTGTTTCTACAACTTTCTCCACATAATATAACATCTCCCAAACATCAATAACAACATTCATAATATCATAATCAATAACTTCGACAAGTTCGACATTATCGAATTCTCAAAATTCCCCCTCAAAGTCATTCATAAGGATAGCGATAATATAACACCACATTCATCCTCATATAATGCTTCTCCAATATTTTTAATACCATTTATAACAAGATTATATTCATAACATCTCAAGAATTATGGCTCATGTCAAACTACTATTCAAGAACACCATTATTCTCATTTTTGAGCTCCATATTCTACCTTCTTCCATAATCTAAGTCTTTCAACCATTCAATATTCTTAATAACATGAAATGATCATAAAACTCACCTTTGATTGTGTAGGAATGGGTTTTGGATAGAAATGCTTCACTTGGAGAAAACCCTAGCTTCAACTTCAAAGAGATTCTTGACTTCTAGCAACCCTAGAGAGCTTCCTTGCACTTGATTTCCTTGGATTAATGATGTTGATCTTTGATTTATTTGATTTATGTTAGTGAAATATGTGAAACCTTCTAGAGGTCTTGAGAGTAGTGGTGAAGTTGAAAGAATGAAAAATTAGAAGTAGGGACACATTTTTATACTTGGAAAATACTCAGCCCGTCGGGAGTTATACGGACCCTTATACGGTCTGTATAATATTATACAGACCGTATTTCACCATCAGGGAAATCCCTTTTTCTGTTGGGTTATACGGACCGTATAAGTGGTCGTATAACTCCACTTTTTCGAAATTATTTCCGCGTTTCGTTTGATCTCCAATCCTTATGGGACCTTCTTAGCACTTGGTTAGCACTTCATTAACAACCTAAGGAGTGTTATAACTCTTCTTCAAGACATCATTAAGTTAACATTAGTTCGGTACTTTGCAAAACCCTTCCAAAACACGACTTATACTTAACATTCTTCAACGAACTTTCTTCTCTTGCCTCAAACGTCTTTGGAATCTTAATTAGAACTGTTAAGTCACCTTTCTTACTTTGGGGGGGGGGGGGACATCGTATTCATCTCACCCTGCGTTAGTCTATCCACCACATGATGACATGAAATTTTTCGAGGTGTAACAGTCTTCTTGGGCTCATTCTTTTTTTTTTTAGCATATCTCTTATATGATTTAGCAGATTTTCATCTGGTGACCCCAAGGTCCACTCTTGCTTATGATCATGATAGAAAAACATATTTAGCGGCGCTCGGCAAGTAGGGCCAGGGTGCCCGTCATGACCCTCCAGATTGGGTCGTGACACTATAAGATTTGGTAGGTGGGGTAAGAGATGCGGGTGTATTGGAGGGTGAGGAGGAGACAATCAGTGTGGACTGATTAAGAAACCTTTATTCTCTACTTTTACTTGAGAAGTTATTTTCCTCATTTTTAAAGAACTTGTTTTTCTAAAGAAACGTTTTTTAAAAATTTTGACCAACCAAACACGAAAAAATTAGAAAGTATTTCCTGAAAATGTGTAATCTCCCTACCAAAGACACCCATATTATACATCAATCATACACTTGTTATACGCTGAGTATACACCAATGACGTTTACAAACAGTTAAAACTATGGAAGTCAAAATAGTTTTAGCCGCCTCCTCAAAATGTTAAGATCCCTTAAAAATACTCCATCTGATATGGTATCCAATTCAGATAGAGTCCCAAGTATATATTAAGTATTTCTTATGAGATATTTATTCTAGTCAAATATATTTCATTACAATCCTGTACTGCTATACAAATATAAATTCTTTAGCAGACTAATCAACGTAATGCAGGATAAAGAAATTATCTTTCTTTCTTGGTGTCATTTGCACGATTTCCCTTCAAAGGCACTGGTCTTTAATTATTGCCCTTCGCCTAATACCCGGAGGTTGAGAGTTTGAATTCCAAATTCAAAAAAAAAAAAATCACAAGGCGGAAGTTTGTAGCAAAATTAGGCCTTAAAGCAGTTTTGCTCAAAATTAGGCCTATTCGAATAAAGTTAGGCCTCAAGGCAGAGGTTTACCTAAAGGCTAACTTTTGCCTCCAAAATACACAGACTCAACTGCAATACAAGCACATTTATTTATTGTTGCTTGTAACTGAAAGTTATAATTTTTACCTGGTTATAAGGCTGCCATTTTTAAAAAGGACAAATTTTAGTCATTGTATTGTAAGTAATACTAGATTATGGTCTGTTTGCTGTGAGTTTTGTTGAAGATATTTTACCTTGATTATCATGTTTTAAATCATTTTAAAGTGCTTATCATTTTGTACTAGGGCAAAGATATGGTTGGAGGATAGCGTTTGAGTTCTATTTCTGAGTGTTAAAGGATCAGAACAGTGTTTAAGTGGTAGTAAAGCAGCTGATGTAGAGTAAGAGTTGGTACACTTGTGATAGAAATCATTTTCTAAGGCAGCAAACTCTACATTCTCTATCTCATAAGGTAGAGTTTGCAGTCAAACTCTGCCTGGTAAGGAGAGGTTTGCAGTTAAACTCTGCCTGATCAGGTACGGTTGAGGCAATTTTAAACTCTGCCTGAAGATATGCGAATTCAAATTCTATTTTGCGATTTATTTATTTTTAAAACTAAGCGGGGTTCGAACTCGAAATTAAGGGGTTTTAAGCGAAGGGCAAAAATTAAAGACCACCAATTCGAGGGGAAAAAATTAAAGACCAGTGCCTTTGAAGGGCAATCCACGCAAAAAAATGTGTTTCTTATATGTGAATACTAGTTTCATTAAGCCCGGGACAAAACTCAAGATATAGAAGTAGATATTTTAATCAAAGAAATGTAGTTTATGTAACACATTTTTACTATATAATAATTAAAATTTCAAATAAGTATATTTTTAATATATAAAAACAAAACTTTAATATCATTCCTTTAACATCTTAATTTCATTTTTTATGAAATATTTATTTCAAATCAGATGCAGAGTCGGAATTTGAAGTTTATGAATTATGCATCCTAATCTATTTAAATTACTTAGTTCTAAATTAATAATTTGAACATACTCAATGAACCTTAAGACAAATAAAGAATTTGAACCAAACACTACCGAATCAGACTAAACACGTAGCAGACAGTCTAACGCCGCGATGCTTCAAGTTCATTTTTTGTTTATCTGGAACACATTTAAAATTTTAATAATATATTTCATTTTCACCCGTATTATACAATCTCTTGAATTCATCTTCTAGGATCATCTAACGACAACAATTTTTTTCAGTAATCTTAGTTTTGAGTTTTTACGTAGATTAACCTAATGATCTTACAAAAATATTAATAAATAATAATTAAAGTACATTAATAGAGCAAAGATTTTAAAACTATACCTAAAATTAATTTTAGAATAGATCTTTATAAGCACATATGAGCTCACTAAAGAAAAGCAAAACATTGGAGGTTTAATAAAAGACTTAGTAAGACCTAATAAATACTCCAATTGTAAAAGACAGTTTGGCCCAAAGTTGCTTAAACTTTACCAGAACGTATAAGGACAAATTATATCCCCTCCGTCTCAAAATATTTGTCACATTGCGTCTTTCGAAATGCAATTTGACTAATCTTCCGAGCTAAATTGGATTAGATTAACTCAATGTTTTAAAATTAAAATTTGAATATTTGAAAATTATATGAAAAATACTATAAATTGCAATTCTCCTATTAATATAGTGAATTTCTTTTTTTAAAATATTGACAAATACTTATAGAATTTGACCCTCGAAAAGTGAAATGTGATAAATATTTTGAGACGAATGAGTGAAAATTAATGTAATACGGATCAAAAATAGGTTAACAAAAAGTTACTACTATAATAATATCAATGTTGACTAATAACAGAGGCCCATAATATCTTAAGAAAGAGAAATTTACGGGGGGAAATGCAAATTCATTTTTTTTTCGCGGATTACCCTTCTTTCTTTTTGGGGGGTGGTCTTTAAGTTTTGCCGGTCTTTAAGTTTTGCCCCTTCGCTTGAAAAGGTGGTTGAATATACCCTGAGGTTTTGAATTCGAACCTCCGCTCAGTAAAAAAAAAAAAATCGAAAGGCTAGGCTTTACAAAAAGTTATGCCTTAAGGTATAATTAAAAGTCTGCTCCATGCGACAGAACTTTTCCTTAAGGCATAGACTTTGCCTTATAAGGCAAACTTTTAGTTATGCCTTAAGGAAAAGTTTCGCCTTATGGGGCATACTTTTAGTTATGCCTTAACTAAAAGTCTGCCCCATGAGGCGGAACTTTTTTGAATTTTGTCTTAAGGAAAATTTCTGCCTTATGGGACGGTACTTTAGTTAAGGCTTAAAGAAAAGTTCCGCCTTATGGGGCCAGACTTTTAGTTAAGGCATAACTAAAAGTATGCCCCATAAGGCGGAACTTTTCCTTAAGGCATAACTAAAAGTTTGCCATATAAGACAAAGTTCTACCTTCTTCGGTAGACTTTTAGTTATGCCTTAAGGAAAAGTCTGCCGTATAAGGCAGAACTTTTTGCAAAGCCTTGCCTTGCGATTTTTTTTTTTTTTTATGACTAAGCCAGGGTTCGAACCCAGAACCTCGGGTTATTTTAGGCGAAGGGCAAAAATTAAAAGACCAACAATTTTAGGGGTAAAAACTAAAGACCACCCCCAACAAAGGGCAATCGTGCAAATTGCCCAAGCAAATTTACTCATGCGGGTCCCCATAGGGTTGTTAGGACGACAAAAGTTTAAGATCTTTGCTTATATATTAGACTAACATAACTAAAAGTCTGCCTCATAAAGCGGAACTTTTCCTTAAGGCATAACTAAAAGTTTGCCCTATAAGGCAAAGTTCTGCACTCTCCGGCAGACTTTTAGTGATGCCTTAAGGCAAAGTCTGTCGCATAAGGCAAGATAAGGCAGAGCTTTTCACAAAGCCTTGCCTTGCGAATTTTTTGTATTTTTATGACTAAGCTGGGGTTTGAACCCAAAACCTCGGATTATTTTAGGCGAAGGGAAAAAATTAAAGACCAATAATTTGAGGGGCAAAAACTAAAGAGCACTGCCAACAAAAGCAAGATTTACTCCTGTGGGTCCCTTACCCCCTGTTTGGATGGTGGTTTCCCGTGGTTCATTAATGTATGGTTTTCTATGAAACCATGTTTGTTTCCATTGTTCTTAAAGTATGTGGTATGGTATTGTAAACCCGTGGGTAGTTCCATGGTTATATAACCATGAAAAGTCCCAATTTTTAAAACCACGGATTTGGTGGTTTTTCCATGGTTTCGTATTTCATTTCTCTATTATACCCCACCCTCCACCATTCACCCCACCCCACTCCACCCCCGCCCTACCACCCATCCCCACCTCCAACTACCTGACTCCTCTGCCACCCACCCCCGCCACCCACTACCCCTCATCACCGCCCAACCCCACCCCTAACAACTCACCCCCAGCCTCATCCCACACCACCCACCCCTCCCCCACCCCCACCCACTACCCCTCACCAACCCCACCCCCACAACCACTCACCCCCACCCTACTACCCTCTAACCCCACTCTCATCCCACAACCACCCACCTCACACCACCCACCCCTCCACCCCCCCTATCCACTACCTATTTATTTTTTTAAAGTTCCTATTTTATTCTTTACCTGAGTTTTATTAATATATATAAATTAATTTCTAATTAAGAGTTAAGGGTATTTTAGTAAACTTACAAGTTATTATACAGTACCATACAGTCAAACCAAACAATACAAATGTTATTAAACCACAACAAATGATACAGTCTATCCAAACATTATGTTCATTAATACAGTACAATACAATACAACACCGTACTGTACCATACCATACTGTACATTAATGAATCACGGGAAACAACCATCCAAACAGAGGGTTTGGGTTGTGAGGACGACAAAAGTTTAAGATCTTTGCTTATATATAGTACTAATATTATCACATATTCTTTCAAAGATTAACGGCAGAATGGCTTGGGACCCCCTGAACTTGTTATGTTTTATTTAGTGCACATCTAAACTATGCGTAAAAATTAAAGACCAATAATTTGAGGGGCAAAAACTAAAGAGCACCGCCAACAAAAGCAATCGTGCAAATTTACTCCTATGGGTCCCTTAGGGTTGTGGGATGACAAAAGTTTAAGATCTTTGCTTATATATAGTACTAATATTATCACATATTCTTACAAAGATTAATGGCAAAATGGCTTGGGACCCTCTGAACTTGTTATGTTTTATTTAGTGCACACCTAAACTATGCGTTGACTTAATTACCGCCCTAAACTTAATAATATGATAGCCTCGACCCCGCTAGATGCTGATGTGGCAAAGAGCGTGGATACACTCTCTTTTAGGCGCGTGGAAGGGTGAAAAATAAAAAAATCAGCTTCCAAATGGGGTATTTTTCAACTATTAATTGCCACATAATCAATATAATGATTTATTTGATCCAATTGTATTTCTTTTTGATTTTTCTTGAAATACATTGCATATTTTATCCCAATTATTTTTTTTCTTTTTCGATATGATGATTATTTATTTCAGCTATGTATTTTTTTTCTTTTTTTGGATCCAAATCTAAATAACTTAGTTGAAAGATTCAACTTGAAACTCTATTTATTTTAGCTAAATAAAAATAAGGTTTAGCCAAAGTAATGAAGTTTAGATGGTGTATTTTCTACAAAAATATTGTGTATTTTTCTTTTCATGTAATTATTATTTATTTCAACTGTGCATTACTTTTTTCGGATCAAATTCGTAAAAATATTTTATTTGATTTCTTTTTTAGATGCAATGATTATTTGTTCTAACTGTGTATTTCTTCTTTTCCTGGCCAAATATATAAAAATAACTTAATTAGAATATCATTATCTTTAGGCAAATAAAAAAATTATAATCAAAATATTTTCAAGTTCTTTTTTTTTTTTTTTTTTTTTTTTTTACAGATTTGACTCGAAAAAGATGATTTAAATAATTGCTGAACTTAAAAAGGTAAGAAAATATATATATTATCCTTTAAAAAATGCCACATGGACAAAAAAATCCATGTGGCAGTGCGTGTGTCACACTTCCACGGGTTGGCAACATCCAGGGGGTTGTGCCTATCATATTTTCAAGTTGACAGGCGTAGTAAGCCAACATAAAGTTTAGGTGTACACTGAATAAAAATCGATAAGTTCAGGGGGGTCCCGATCTATTCTGCCAAGATTAATTTGAGCAAGTAGTTGAATGTGTAGAGTTGCTACACGGTATTATACTGGTGCATTCGATTCTCACCGGATCCTTCACAGTTGAGGTCTCTCGCTCCTCCCCCAATAAAATTAATAAACTGACATAAATTTATTTCTTAATAGCCAAAGATTTCGAGAGGAAAGTATGAATTTCTTTTATTGGCTATATTATGATGCCTCTAGTTTTTGTAGTTGTCAAAATACAGCAGAAGCAATTTAGACTGTACATATTCTGAGAGAAACAAAGTACTCTTGTAATTACTTTATGCAAACTCTTGAAGTAATAGAAAACAACACATGGAGCTATAGTTCTTTACATAGGGGAACTAAGCTTAAACAGAAATTTGCGCAATTAAGAACAATAAATATAATACAAGAGTGACAAAATACAATACTAGAGTGACAACATGCTTCAAATCAAACAACTATATTTAGAGGTCCATCTATAGGTGTTGGTGCAGATTCCACTTTTTTACCTCTTTCACTTCTACTGTTACCAGCAAATTTCATGCTTGCCTGGTGAAAGCCATTCTCTTTTTCATTTAAACTCCACTCTTTCATGTAGTAATCTTCCTCTGTCGAGCCTTTAGATGAGGGGCCATAAAACATTCCACCCCATTGTGGGAAGTATATAAACAAAATGGGGAGGGTGCAACATATAATCACGATACCCATGTATGTAATCCCTGTTTCTGTCGAATATCTTGTTCCTCTAAAGAAAATTACTTGAGTCAGTACTGCTCCAAAGTTTCCACCTCCTCCTGTCATCCCCGAAATTATGCCCAATGATCTATTTAAGCCAAAAAAAAAAAAAAAAAAAAAAAAAGAAGAGAAAATTAGGCTTTTAACGAGTGCGAAGATATATTCTTTATCAGATTTAAGTTATATGCACTGACAATATAAATATTTTTTGTGTAAATTAACTTGATATTGTACGTAGCTACAGTTAGTTGCTAGGTAACTAATTTCTCTTATTATGGCCAGCGCCCAGCGGAACTAGTTACAAGAGAATCATGCCCGGTTCCATCCTCGAAGCGAGGACTCAAAGGTTAAAGTGTTGGTTTCGGATCGAATCGACCACTTATTATGGGCAGCTTCCTTTAGTTGACCGATAGTGCAAATTCTTTTACAGTATGTACAAATAGAAGTTAAATTCTGTTTTATATTGTTTATAATACCTTTTTGATTGAGAACTGGCCCTTTGATCTGCCCACATAAGAGGTTAAGGTCAGATCTCGAATCAAATCCCCTCCTCCCACACCAAGGAAAAGCGCGACTTGTGACCGGTCCCCTTAAAAGAGAACCAGCCTCAGCCCTAGCCTCGAGGCAAGGACTCAAAAGTTAAAGGTTCGGTCATGGATTGAACCGGCCCCTTTGTCAATTTTAGGTAAATCAAACTTAAGTAATACGAAAATCAGGTAGAAATCATACCTTCTTGAAACAAATGGAACGACCCCGAAAGTAAGTCCACAGGCAGCTTGGCAAAACACAGAAAACACAAGCATCACAACAATAGAACCGCTTAAAGATTCTACTTTCCCTAAAAGAACACATAACAAGCCTCCTAAAGTCTGCACAATCCATAGTGTCCAAAGCCTTCCCCTCATACCAAACCTTTTCGCCATGATATCAGACAACATCCCTCCTCCAGGCCTGGAAAATAAGTTTGCTAAACCAAAACTAGCTGCAATAATCCCAGCAGTGTGAAGATTCACATGGAACCTGTCAAAAAAATACTGTGCAATTATGTTGTCTACAGTAAGTTCAACACCAAAACAATAGCCATAAGTCAATGCCAAGATCCACGCTCTATAATTCGTAACCGCATGATATAAAACATCTGACATATTATCTTTATGCTTTTCGCCAGATTTATGTAGTTTTGCGTAATTCCCATCAGGCATATCTTGGCCTAAAAAGAAAACAGCATAAGCTGATAAAGCCTGAAACAGGGCAGGTATAAAAAACGCAATTCTCCAAGCAGTAAACTGCGTAGCACCAATTCTATGTATTAGCGAAAAAACCAAAGGCATAATTAGCTGTGTAGCACCACCACCAAGATTTCCCCAGCCTCCAGCAACACCATTAGCCGTGCCAACGACCTTAGCAGAGAACATCGAGCTCATCCAGAATTGAGTTGAAACAAAAGTGGCTAACGAAAACCCCGTGAAGAAACGAACTAAAAGGAATGAAATCGCTGAGTTGGCGATTGCAGTTAAGAAAACAGCTGGTGCAGTTAAAAGAATAAGTGCAGATGAAGCAAGTCTTGGACCAAACAAGTCACAAGCTGTTCCCATTGCGATTCTCGCGAAAACTGCACCCGAAACTGCTGCAATCCCTGCATTTCCAATGTCAGTAGCTGTAAGATCAAGATTGTCGCGTATTATAGGGAGGAGGGGTGGAGCAGCAAATGTGGAAACGAAACAAGAAAAGAAGGAAATCCAAGAAAGATGAAATGCTCTCATGTGAGGAGCTGAAATAGAGTACACTCTGAATTCAGTGGCTTTATGTTCAGAGTCAACTGGCATACCAAAATTTCTGTGTACAGATTTTGTTCCATCATTAGATTCCAACTCCATGTTTTCCATAGTTGGAAATGTGAGAATGTAAAGAAAATAAAACTTCAAAAAGAGTAAGAAGGTACTACTTTTTTTTCCTTTCTTTTCTTTAGATTCAATCTCACAGTTGTTGATTGCTCCTTTATGCTGCAAAGTACGCTATCACTAGGACCCTTTTCTGGCATGTATAGTGCCAAAGTCTACGGGGGTGTTTGGTACATGGTGGAAATATTATTTCTTTTATAAGAAAAAATTAGTCATTTTCGGGTGTTTTTGGTTATTAGAAATATTACTACTAACATTTTCCACCGAAAAGTGAAGAAGACTTCTCTCACCTGTGGGTGGAAATCAGTTTCCTTCGCATTGATCTCAACTCTTAATTTCATATTGCTGCTTTAATTAACCAACACTCAGATATTACCGTCTATCTTTTACATTCAAAATTTCATGAAAACACTATCCGATTTGATAATACTCTCTCTGTCCCAAAAAAATTATCCTCCTTTCGTTTTTAGTCTGTCCTAAAAAAATTGTCCCCTTTCTATGTTTAGAAACAATATAACTTTATGAGATGATTTACATCCACACAAATATTTAAGGCTTATTTTGGACCACAAATTTCAAAAATCTTCATTTATTTCTTAAATTTTGTGCCAAGTCAAAAGAGGATAAACTTTTTGGGAGGGAAGGAGTATTTTTTTGATCTTTTAAATGTTTTTACAAAAAATATTACCACTCACAACCAAATAGGAAAAAGCATTTTTCAGAAAAACACTTGTTAGAAAGTACGTAGCATATTGCAAATTTCAAACTTGAGATAATTCAGCCAATAGAAAGAGGTTGTAATATGAAATTTGTAATATACTTTTAAGACGCAAATTTGTGAAAGGGATGCTAGTGAACCTACAGGGAGGAAGAAAAGAAATTCATAGGTTTATTGCGAGGAAGGAAAACAATATACTAGGATGTGTTGTTTCTTCAGTTTACTTTGTGATAGTTAATGCCTAACTGATTGTCATGGAATTGAATTTTCCCTACGTGAAAGAAAGAGACTTGAGAGTTGAGTGCATTAATTGGTTCGTTCCATTGACTTTGGAAATGGGGAGGCTAACCAAGAATCCAAGGGAATGTGCATTTGTTGACTGGGTAAGAGATTCCTTTAGATTTTATTTTGTGCAGGTGGTGTATGACCATATTGTCCTTAGTTGGAATTAGCTCTTCTAGTTGGTCGTATAAAATTAATTCATTTACTTTGTAGCATTACATTAAATATTGCAAAGAAACAAGGATGGTCATAATTTGTCGACACATACAGCTTTAATTTTTTTTAATTCTTGGACACCTTTTTATAAATCAAATAAGGGGAATTCTTTGAAAAAATATTTGGTATAAGAAAGAAAATGATTGCAGTCATCATATTTTCTATTTTCTCCTTTTGCACCAAACGATCAAAGAATAATAAGTCGTCTGATGTACAAGTAATATGATTTATGCAAAACAGCTTTCAGCCTACAGAAGTTGGGTTTTTGGAATTTGAAGCACAAAAATCTTAGGAATAGGACAAATCTTACGTGATCCTGTATGGCCCATAATTGGATTTTGCCTATAATTTTCTGCCTGGATTATGATTTTGACCTTTCATTGGTTTATGCTAAAACCATTAATTATTATCTGTTCATTAATTTGCTCAAACCTTTGCAATTTCTATTGTTCACATAAACAAAGTGGAAGGTCCTTCAATACATTTAGGTGAAGACCAGATACTAAGAAGGGTAATTTTGTCTTTTACCGAAAGGAGCAGTATTGTTATGAGAGTTTAGCTGGATTGAATATTCAACAGTATTATAAAATAATGAGCTGGACTGAATATTCTCTCTTTATTATTCTGGAACAAAAAAGAATATTCATCTGAAATTAAATATTGAAACAAAAACATAATTTAATAGTTCAATAAGTTCAATGATAATGATTTAAAAATTAAGCCACCAAATTTAAATCCTGAATATGATGTGTTTGTTCACGTGGATGTGTCATTGAAGAGAGACACATAGTTGCGATTCTATGCAATTATCATGCGAGAAACAAATACGGCGTTAGGATTTTGAGTTCATGGGTTCTATATTTTTGAAAGAAACTACTGAATTCTTGATAAATTATTTATACATTTGAAGTGAATTCTTTACACAAAAGCAAGATCTGCATAAAATTATTGAATTCAGCTGAACTCATAACTGGAATGTTAGCTCCACCCATGGCGAAAATCATCGTTCTTGGCATGTTTAGAATTTCGTCAGTTTATTAGTCGCATTTGGTAGTCTCCATATTTCTAGGCTAAGCTACTTGCAAATTACGGCCTTTCAAAGTGTTCACATTCCACATTGCTTGTAGTCTTATTACTACAAATTTCTTGACGATGTTACTTCGCTTCAACCCTTATTATTGTCAAATACTGATGAAGTGGGACCTAGTGGTGGTTAAAAAGGGTTTAACTTAACTGTAATTAGTTAGTGGCTAAGTAATGTTAGTTAGGAAATGTCGGTGGAACAAAATGTATAAATAGATAGTGGAAGTTAGATATTTTCATATCACTGTAAACACATTTGTATATTTTCTCTCTCTACATATGAATGAAACTTTTACCTTCTTCATTTTTGAGTTTCTCTCCATTAATCTCTGATTGGTTGCCATGGCTGAGCTATTCAACCTAGTATCACACCTTCTCGGTTAGATCTTATCACTCAGCCATTGTTACAGTAGAAATTGTGCTCTCTAAATTCGAGTAATTTCTTCGCATAAACAGAGATTATCTTCAAAGCTAGTGTTTGAATTTTCAAGGTGAATTTTCTGATCTAGTGTTGATTCTAAAGTAGCTACAGTGTCTAATGTTGAAGAAACTCCAAATGTTGAGAATGTTGCAACTGATGCACTTGCAAATGTGACTCCAAATACAAATTCGAGTACAAATTCACAACGATCTGGTGAAATTCAAATTCATCACAATCATCCTTTGTACATTCATCCCTCGGATATCCAGGGACCTGTACTTGTCTAGGTTCAACTCCAAGGAACTAAAAACTATTCGCTTTGGAGTAAATCTATTAAAATTGTTCTCCTAGGAAAGAATTACATAGGGTTTGTGATAGACACCTGTCATAAGGAAATGTATGATGCTAGCTTGCATGAGATGTGGGAGAGATGTAATGCCTAGTGTTGACTTAGATTATGAACACAGTTTCTAAAGACCTAATTCGTACTGTTATTCATGCATCTGATGCTCATAAACTTTGGTAAGATTTCAGGGAAAGGTTTGTTAAAATAAATGCCTCTAGGGGTTTCTACCTACATAAGGAAATAACTACTTTAATTCAGGGCACATCATCCGTTTCTGTATACTTTACTTTACTGAGAGAGTTATGGGATGAGTTTCATGTATGCTTTGGATCCACCTCCATGTTTTCCATGCCCTAAGTCTAAGCAGTACACAGAACACTTCTACTTACAGAGGCATTGGCAATTTTAATGGGATTGAATGGGTCATTTGATCATGCCAAGAGCCATATTCTGATGACAGTGCCCTTTCCCAATATAAACCAAGCTTATGTTATGATCATGAATGTTGAAAGTTAGAGGAAAACTAACTTTCGCATGAGTGTTGGCTATAGTGGAGAATCTTCCTCTACAAACATTGAGTCAACTGCTCTTATGAGCAACAGGGCTCCCAGTGGTTGATATAGGCCCAGGGCTACCTCTAGCAGTAACTCCGTTGGCACAAATGTCATCTATACTGTGAGTTCTGCAATTACAAAGGTCATACAAAGGAGACATGTTGCAAGCTACATGGCTATCCAACCGACTTTAAAATCAAAAAGAAAAGAGGATCATCAAACTCACACTCAGGGAATCCATCAGGTTTATATGCTAACAATATGACTAATGCAGGAGATCATTTCTCTGATGTGCAGGGCAGTTTTAGAGCACCAATGTGACTAATGCAGGAGATCATTTCTCTGATGTACAGAGCAGTTTTAGACCACCTGGAGCACTCTCAGCTCCTTTCTTCACTACAGAGAAGTATAATCAAATCTTATTGATGTTGTATAGGAGTCACAATGGCAAAGAAGTTGAGTCAGTTGCTCATTCAGCCACAACAAGACCTGCAGGAGTTAGTCTCGCTCAGCTACAGCTAAACCCTCAAGTTCAGGTACTGTTTTTGCTTGTATAGATAGTAACTGGATTACAGACACGGGTGCATCAAATCACACGATTTATAGTCTTAGTCTACTAAGTAAATTGAAAGAGCTGACACAACTAACTAGCAATAATGTACATTTCCCTATAGGGGACAAGTGTCCATTAGTCACATTGGTGCTTCAGTTCTTAAGGATAAATCTGTTCAGAATGCGTTGTATATTCAAGACTTCAAGCTCAATTTGTTGTCTGTTTCACATATTACAAAAGAATTATTGGGCCTTATTGCATTCTTCCCTAATTTCTATATGTTTTAGGAACTCTCAAGTGGGAAGGAGATAGGGATTGGTAGAGAGGATCAAGGCTTATACATTCTAAAAGGGGATATCAAAGGAGACTCAGCGAAACCTAAGGTTGATCCATCAGTAGATGTTCAATCTAGTTCTAGTACTAGTACCAACTCTTTTCTTTTTCCTTTCAAATAATGTGCACAATACTGCTAGTAGTGACATTAGTTACCTGGAAAATAAGTGCTATGATCTTTCTTTATGGCATAAGTGGCTAGGACATGCACCTTTAGCAGTTCTAAGAAAGATAGGTGAACTGAAATGTACTACACTGAATGATCATGTTTGTACAGTTTTCCCAGTTGCTAAACAAACAAGATTACCATTTTATTTCAGTAATACTTCTTTTGTTCATTCTTTTGATCTTGTGCATGCTGATGTTTGGGGGCCCTATAGAGTGGCTTCAAATACTGGCAAGAGGTATTTCATGACCTTAGTAGATGACTATTCTTGGTACACTAGGATTTTCCCGATGAACACTAAATCTGATTCAATTGTGATATTGAGAAATTTCTTTCTCCTGGTTAAAAATCAGTTCAACTACTGTAATGACCCATTTGGTCGTTATAGCCTTTTCGGTGCTTTTGACCCTTTCTCAAGCTTGTTTACTCACATTTGACTCGAGGGGACCATTGACACACTTCTCGGGATCTTTGGATATGATTTGGGTGACTTTATGGGAAATTTGGGCTTAAAGCAAAAAAGAGTTGACTTTTTGGTAAACAGACCTTTTTTGAGAATCCGTCGATTTTGAGAGGTCCGGATGATTTTTTAGAACTCGTGTGTATATTCAGTTCGGTCCCCAATTTTCTCGGGTGCATTTTGAGACTTGGGTTGGAAAGTTAGTTTTGAAGTATAAGGGGTTGACTCGATCAATGAGACCTCCGTTGGGAATTTCGAGGCCACGAGTGCATTCGTAGCATGTTTTTATGTATGTCTACATATATGATTTGTGAGCTGATGGCCTTGGGTGATAGTCAGGATTTCAGGTTGAATTAGTGAAACTTGTGTAATATTTTGGTGTCTGGTGCACCGCTTAAGAGGCACTAGGACCACGGCAGCAGTACCGCTGTAGTGGTGGCCCTGCCGCTACAGCGTCCTTATGTATTTTGGGCAGGATCACAGAAGCGGTCAAGGGACCGTGGAAGCGGGAGTGCTGGAGCGTCTAATGGACCGCAGGAGCGGGTGACGGGCAGTTAGATTCATTAAATGTGTATTAAAAGCCCTAAGTTGTTCATTCAATACCATTCCGACTTTAGAGCTTTTTGGGAGCATTCAAGGCTGTTCTTCATAGAAAATCATTGTGGTAAGTTCTTTCACCTTCCTTTCCATTCCATGTTACATGAATCACCTTAGGAATCCATTAAACAAGCTAGTTTCCTTAAGAAATGGTGGATTTAAAGAGGGTTTTGTGGGTTCTTCATTCTAGGCTATTAAATCTCGAATTAATGGTCGGGTTAGCTCCTCAATTTAAGCATGGGATTGGTGATTAAAGTCTACTATTTCATGATTTCTTCATTATTAGTGTGTAATTTAGGAAATTGGAAATTAGGGTTCATACCCAAATTTGGGAGTTTTGCCTAGAATCCGAATATAAGTTATTTGTTGGTTCTTCTAGCTTATAACTGATGGGAATTGATCACCTAGACCATTAATTTCATGTTGAGACAAATTTATTCTTAATTTCATCTTTTTAGTTCATAAACCCTATTCTATAGGTTGGGATTTGGGTCTTGAATAGAAGTAAGGTTTGAATAATGATTCTTCTTGATTCTAATTTCCTAATCCGGATATTACTAGAGTTTCATTATATCGAGTCACAAAGGAAGGGAAAGACTAAGGTTTGACTGTTGGAGATTTGCTGTTCGGCTTTCCAGGTAGGTTACGGTTTACCTTATGGTGAGATTTCGATTAGCGAAGCGTATGTTTAGATGATATTATCGGAGAATGCATGTAAACCTTCGAGTATGAAGTTGGGTTGGATATTGCCTTAGGTTGGGCCTTGTTGAGTGATTTGGGGGCTAGCCACCCCGTTGCGTTGTTCACTTATCTTGTTCTATTTATTTATTGGCTCGTTGTCACGTTAAGATGTTAGATATTGGTGATTAGTGATATATCATGATTATGATATTGCGGTACCTTACTTTGATTTGATATTTAGATGAAAATTGTGATTCCATTGTAGCTTATTGTGTAGCCTTATTATTGATATTACTTGTGTGCCATGTATGGTACTGTTTGGGATTGAATTGGATATTTGATATTATATTGCATTGTATTCATATTCATTTCCATGATACATGATATTGCCTTGTTATGGTACTGAGGATGGAAAGTGAGAAGGAATTACAGATGCATTGAGACATATTTGATACGAGTCATCTCTGGGCTGTGTGTGGAGTGACCGGTACTATTCTGAGACTTATTGTATATCGAGTCATCTCTGGGTTATGTGCGGAATAACTGATATTAGGTGTATTGATTAGATATTGAGTCATCTCTGGGCTATGTGTGGAGTGACTGGTACATGGACTTCACGGGTTCCCCATGGGTTGTGCTTCTGAATGTGATGTTCCATTATCGCAGTACATGTGTACGGTGTCTATGCATTGCATCCATCATTCATACATTATTGCACTGGATTGTACCTCTTGGTTTTCTGTGATATAGTTGTGATATGATTGTGATATACTGGTTCAGATTGGTATACTGAGACTTGACACAGTTGGGTTTAGATGCTATAGCATATGTGATGACTTATACCGTGGTTATTGATTCGTGTTGACTTGTACCTTCTTGTTTTACGTGTTTATCTTGCTTTGTTGTTTTTATATACATTAGCTAGTCTTAGTCGGCCTATGATACCTACCAGTACGTGTTATTTGTATTGACCTACACTTGTTGCATTTTTTTATGAATGCAGAGTACCAGGTTGGATTCTCTTCTACCCCTCGTGGCTGATAGTTCGAGGTTACTGATTCGAGTCTATTCAGGGTGAGCATGAGGACGTTCACTGCCCGAAGAATCTTCCTACTACTTATGTCTTACTTTTCATTCTGAGACATGATTTGACACTACCTATGTATTGTTATCACTATTAAGATTGGTAGTAGTTTGGTTTCAATTCTCTTGTATGACCAGACCAGATATTAGGGTTGGATTCTCATTACTTCAGCATTTCTTTATATCATTATTATGAGACTTACGTTATTCTATTTTCTTCCGCTTTACTTATGTTTTATGATTGTTGGGATAAGAGTCCGCCTACCGAGGTGGGAAAGGTAAGTGCCCGCACGACTTAGTGGAAATAGGTCGTGACAAGTTGGTATCAGAGCCCTAGGTTACCCGATCTATAATACAAGAGTGTGTCTAGTAGAGTCTCGCGGATCACACGGTAGAGCTCGTACTTTTATCTCCGAGAGGCTGGACAACTAGGAAACTTCACATTCTTTCATTCTTTCATGCTACCTATTCTAATTGGTATACGGAACAGTAAATCGGTATCCGATTCTTATCTCTTCTCTCACAGATGGTGAGGACTTAAACCACGATATCAAATCGGAGTACGGAGTCCGTACCGCACTGCCTTTGTGATGAGTGAAAGTTAGAGGACGCGGTCGAGCTAGAAGCCGCGGAGCTGCACCAGCCAGAGGCAGGGCTCCTGCGGTTGGGCAGCAGTGTGCGAGATCTCCATCTCCAAAGCTTGAGCCAAGTGTTCAGCTGGTTCGAGACCAGGCCGTCAGGGATGATGTGGCTCTAGTACAGACACACCCCGGGGGTACTTCAGATCAGACGACCCAAGACACTATGGCTCGCATTCTACTTCATTTGGATGCCCGGTATTCTTTGGTATTCTTCTTGAGTAGAGGATCACGAGACTAGGGTTGGAGGCACGTACCCACAGGCAAAGGCGGCACGTCGTAAGCCTTTGCTACGGTTGTGGCTCTACGGATGGATACAATGCTGGCCCCGGGAGATGATCTCAGACCTATGGCAGGCCTTGTTATGACTTTGACTGATCAGGAACTAGTAGGGAGGTTCAGGAAGATGGATCCGCTGAGATTCGCTAGTGCTTCTGGAGAGGATGCATGTGAGTTCATATTGGACATGCACGAGTTATTGTACAAGATGGGGATAGTTGAGACCTACGGGGTTGATTATGTGTCATACCCGGTTTCGTAGGAGGCAGAGAGAGACACAGTAAAGGTGCTTTATTTCTTATAGAGATGGTTCTCTACTGGCTTCTTATATGATTTATCGGGCCTTCCTTGAGAAGTATGCGCCGTGCCTTGAGAAGGCATGTAGAGATAAGTTCCTCCAGAACAGGTAGGGGATTATCTATGTTTATGTGACTCGACTTCTTGCATTTGCCCGTTATTCGGACTTTGGATTCCTACGAGCACCGACAAGATTTGACGATTTGTTGGTGGGCTCATTACTTCTCTTTAGATTCCGTGCCTTCATCTTGAGCTATGGGTGCTTCCTTCCAGCCCATTATTGAACATGCGTCATTAGTTGAGGCTGCCAAGGCCCGCTCATATGGAGGGGTTAGTGAGAAAAGGCAAAGACAGTTTGGGGGTTATAGTAGTTCCAGCTCGAGGGGCGTCGGACAGTCTTCTAGGCAGTATCAGTCCTATTTCGGCCGTCCTGTACAGTCAGCATTACAAATTTCTTCTAGTGGGCCATCAGCGAGAGAGCACGAGCTTATTTTCTCGACCAGCGAACGAGGGTTTTAACCACTGGGTGCGGTTTATCTCACCGAAACTTCGCCTTTCAGAGCTTGATTTACATATGGATCGCTGACAGTCATTTTTGCTAGTGAGTGGGCCATCCGAGCGAAGAAAGCACGAGAGCTTATTTTCTCGACCGACGAACGAGTTGTTCCAACTAGGTCTTCAGTTTCTATTCACCAAGCTTCGCCTTCTAGAGCTTGATTTACATATGGATCGCCTGGTCATTTTGCTAGTGAGTGTCCTCGACCCAGGCAGGGTTATCAGTCCAGAGGACTCCGACATCTTCAGGTAGTCGGGGTGGTGCTTCTCCGAGAGGCGATGCTCAGTTAGGTCGCGGTGGTTCACAGACTTCTAGGGGTGGGGCCCAGTAAGGCCGTGGCGGTTCACAGACTTCTAGGGGTGGGGCCCAGTCCAGTAGAGGTGTCTCCAAGAGTTCGAGAGGTGGATCACAGTCTGGACAGTCTGGTTGTGGTAGGGCCCAGTGTTATTCGTTCCCAGGTAGACCCGAGGCAGAGGCCTCAGATGCGGTCATTTCAGGTACACTTTCTGTCCGACATAGAGCAGCTTCTGTGTTATTTGATCCTGGATCCATTTATTCATACGTTTTTGCATATCATGCTGTTTGTTGGGACTTGACTTGTGATAGCATAGCCTTACCTATTCATATATCTACTCTAGTTGGAGGTTCTGTTGTGGTTGATTGAGTCTATTAGTAGTGTTGGTTACTTTTATGGGATACGAAATGTGGATAGACTTGATTATACTTGATATGGTGGATTTCGATATTATTTTCGGTATGACCTGTCTTTCTCCTTATCATGCGATCTTGGACTGTCATGCCAAGACAGTCGTTTTAGCTATGACGGTGAGGGGTACTCATAGTCCTGCTCCAAAGAACATTATTTCCTTTCTTTAGGCAAAGAAATTAGTCAACAAGGGGTGTTTAGCTTATCTAACTCATGTGCATGACACAACTGTTGGATCTCTTCCCCTTGAGTCCATTCCCATTGTGAGTGAGTTCGAGGAGGTATGCCACCCGATCACGATATTGACTTTTGTATTGACTTGGAGCTGGGCACCCACCCTATTTCTATTCCGCCATATCGGATGGCACCCATCGACTTGAGAGAGCTTAAGGATCAGTTGCAGGATTTATTGAGCGAGGGGTTCATTGGACCGAGTGTCTTCCTTTAGGGTGCTGCTGTGTTGTTCGTGAAGAAGAAAGATGGATCTATAAGGATGTGCATCGATTATCGTCAACTGAATAAGGTTACTATTCGTAACAAGTACCCTATGCCTCGTATTGATGATTTATTTGACCAGCTTCGGGGTGCCTCAGTGTTCGCAAAGATTGACTTGTGTTCTGGCTACCATCAGCTGAAGATCGGGGCGAAGGATATTCCGAAGACAGTTTTTCGGATGAGATATGGGCATTATAAGTTTTTGGTTATGTCATTTGGGCTTACAAGTGCCCCCGACTGCATTCATGACTTTGATGAATGACATCTTTAGGCCATTCCTTGACTCATTTGTGATTGTGTTTATTGATGACATCTTGGTGTATTTCAAGAGTAGAGAGGAGCATGAGAGCCATCTGTTGACACGTAATTTTTGACCTCCCATAATTTATTTTGCGGAAAAGACTTAAATATGCTATCGAACTATTGGAAATGGCTCATTTATGTCACTCGTCAATAGTTTGGCTCATTTATGTCATCGAACTATCAGAAATGGCTCATTTATGCCACTCATCAATAGTTTGGCTCATTTATGCCATCGGCCGTTACCAAAATGACTCGTCCATGCCATTTTTTCATTAACTCTGATTTTACCATACCAGATATGACACGTGGCCTCCAACTAGATTATGGTTGTGGGTGGGTGGGGTGTACGGGTAAGATTTTTTATTAATTTGGGATTTAAAATCGGGTTGATTTAATTAAATGACGTAGACCTCTAATTGGAGGCCACGTGTCATATATAGTATTATAAAACTCACGTTAATGAAAAATGACATCAATAAGTCATTTTGGTAAGGGGTGATGGCATAAATGAGCCAAACTATTGATGAGTGGCATAAATGAGCTTTCTGAAAGTTCGATGACATAAATGAGCCAAACTATTGATTAGCGGCATAAATGAGCCATTTCTGATAGTTCGATGGCATATTTGAGTCCGTGAAGAATAAAAAGGAAGCTAATATTATTGGAAGGCCCAGCTATGGCTGAAAATATCCAACGGGTGGGCTTAGGTAGGCCCACCCGCCTAACCTTCCTTCTTTTATTTAAATTCATATATGTATATGTATTTGTAAAGACATGAAAGAAATATTGAAACCCTGTTATGTATGTGTAGAACTAGGAAACACTTAGTATTTTAGGGAGTCGCCTAAAACTTTTTCAAAACTCGATTAATTTTTAACTTTGCATAAACATGGTACTCAATCCGATTTTGCTAAGATTTAAAACTGACTCAATATTTGGGTAAGTTAAACGATTTCAAAAAATGGTTAAGTAGTAAAATGATTTGGGCCTTCCACCCCGTTGAGGAATTTGGGTAATAAAAATAGAGGATACTTAAATTGTTTTTGGCCTTAAGCCTGACTGCTGAAACCATGAATTATTTCTTTAACTTCTATGAACAGATTTTGAGGCAAAAAATAAGCTAAAGACCTGATTTTGATATAGTGATTTCTCCAAACACTTTGAGAAAATTTCTGAAAAAATATGGAGGTCTTGGGATCACTTAGAACAGAAATGGACTCTTAAAATTTGGACACAAATGATTTTGAGCTGTTGGGCCGAAGAAGCCCAAAATGCTGTAGACCAACAAATAAAGGAAATTTGTTGGGCCAAGTTTATGATGAGATGGATTTGGGACGGAATATAAGTTGACCTGTATGAGCTTCAGTGATAAAATTGGACTTAAATAAACACTTGTATTTTCTTTATATATACGTACAAAAATTCGAAGATATACTCCATATTTTTCTCTCTCTCTCTCTCTCTATATATATATATAATAAAAACTCGTAAGTACTAAATCCATTTTATTAGGACTAAAACAGTGATTCTACTTGGGAGAAATCCTGGGTATGTCTTAGTCCGGCAATAAAGTGAGTTGAACACTTACGTGAATTTTTAAACCCAAAACCCCCTTTCATAATGGGACATTTTGCCAATTTTTTTTCCATGCGTATATGATACAAATGAATGATGTTTTTGTTGAGAACTAAACACTTTTTAAACAAATAATACAATAATCACACATTTAAGCTCGTAGGTCAACCGCATTCTACGTATCTTTAATACTAGGGTGCGTAAAACTTTCCTAAGGGATCACCAGAACCCTTACCTAAAACTTTGGTACCAAAAGATTTCTCTCTTACTTGAAAAAACTTTTTACCCGATTTTCTTAGTTTTCCTTAAATAAATTAGTTGGCGACTCTAAAAAAAATACTAAATCCAATTAGAGCACCAATAACCTCGAAGTATCTTTTATGCACCGGCATAAAAGTGAACCTTAATAGATGACGACTCTGCTGGGGATTTTGTAGGTTCTAATCATAAGGGTTTAAATATAATGTGATTTTAACTACATTATTTGCTTATGTGTTTAAAATTCCGCAATTTTGAACTGTCATGCATTCATATCATAAACTCTGCCACTCCTGACAAAAAGCATGGTTTCAAATGGGACACACGGGATCGTGGTCTAGCCTTCACTAGAAAACCCGAAACACCCTTTCTTTGGAACACGTTGAATGATAAGTTGGTGTGCGGTCACCCAACGTCCGACAACGGTTCACTCCGAGTAGTCCGCTCAGGTCCAAGGTCAATTCGAAAAGCCCACTCTTGCATATGCTCGTTAGAGCTAAGACAAATCCAAATATGAAGTAGACCAGGTGATTTGGATATTTTAGACGTGTCCAAACCTGATAGGAAGACTACCCCATGTCAAGTACTATCTATGACCCAAAAAATACCGCATCTCATATTATGTGCTATTTTGAAACATATAATGTGCCTATGAATGGAACCATTGCCTAGTGGGGGGAAAAATAACCTTAACTTTTGTTTTGTAGATGTCGATCAGTTTGAATTTTGACATGGTTCTGACTACACCAGAGTTGCTACGTATTTGGTGGGACCAAATGTCCCGGATGAGAAAAAGGGTATTTCATGTCATTTAGGAAATTTGCCATCCATTATGACTATGACAGGATGCAATGAATTAATAGAAGTAATTGCTGGGTTTCTTGACCGATATAGGATGGTTTTTCGATTTGGGAATAATGTCGAGATGACATCTTCCTTATAGGAGTTCAGGGATGTGTTGACTAGTATAGGCTCGGGATTGAAAAGAACAAAGAAACCCGACCAAAATGCCTTAATCCCAGAAAACCCACCTACTCCCAAATTTGCAAAATGCTTTCCTTAAACTACGCTAATTGGGCCTATGGTCCAACCATACCCTTTAGAGAGTTGTACAAAAGGTTTGGGAGCGCAAGTGGATTTGTGGAACATCCTGGGGAGTTCAAGACTTATACCGAATGGACGGCTATTAGACCTTTAGCTTTCACCATTTGCTTTCTAGGAACCATGTTTTTTCCCAAAGATTGGTCATTAGCCATAGACACCCGAGTCATTTCAGTTGCCCATGCCATCTTCTACGGCATAACCCAACAAGAAGAACTAAATACTTTGACCTAACCCAATTATCCTAGCCGACTTGTATTGAGCCTTAAGCCTCTGCTGAAACCATTACAAATATTTCCAAGGCTATAACCTACTCCTACAATGGTGGATCCTTAAGCATATGATTAAAGTTAGGGGTGAACAACAGCTAAGTAAGCTAGCCTAAAGGGATGGCCTTTTGGAATTTTGTCCGTGCTTCGGGGAACAAAACAAACAAAGTTGGACCTTCACCTTTTCTAGGTTGAAAGAAGACAGCGTTCAATGGATATTCCATGACTTCGTGTTCGATAAAGTTATGGTTAAAGGTAGAAAGTGTCCATTCTTACAGCTTATGGGAATCCGAGGGATTCGCCCTTACGCGCCTGCTAGGGTGTTGAGACAATTTGGAGGATTCAAGTCGTATCCCAGGTCGGAGGCATGGGAGATTTTATCATTGACTATGATATCGATAGACCGCCAAGGGCTTTGGATTGCATACGAGAATGGAAGGCTCATATAATTTGGGGTCCTGGTACCTTAGCCGATGATAGGTGCTACACCTCAGAAAATTTTTCATTGATGCACAGTGAATAGGCTAATGAAGAGCACGAAGTATACGATGTTTCAATAAGTAAGAAATAGCATTTGATGATTCTAAATAAGATTTTAAAGACATTCGATGATAGACGAGAAAGTTGCCAAGAGAAGGCAATGTATACGATAAATATCGGAAAGGATTTATGATTAGCAAGTTGATGATAACTTAATGATGTTTTGGGGAAGAGTTATAATGCCCCTTAGATTGTTAATGAAGTGATAAACAAGTGCTAAGAAGGTTCCATAAGGATTGGAGATCGAACGAGACGACGGGAACAACTTCGGTGAAACTGTGGGTTTCACGACCATGTTCCACGGACCATGGAATGTTTCACGGACCGTGGAAGGGTCCGTGGAACTGCCAGCAGAGATGGTGGCTGGCTGGTCATGAACCACGACCAGTTTCACGAACAACACCATGTTCCACGGACCGTGGAGGGGTCCGTGGAAGTCCCGACAGGCTGAAATGTTACAAGTCTATAAATGTGATTCCAACTTCATTATTTCATTCCAACACTTCCCCACTTCTCTCTAAAGTCTCTAGAACCTTAAATATATTTCATGAACAAGAATCCAAGGGAAATCAAAGGTTCTTATCATCAAACCAAGCGAATCAAAGTAAGAAAACCCATTAAAGTTCATCAAAGACAAGGAATCCAAGTGAAGGAAAAACTAGGGTTTTGCTCAAGTGAGGAAATTGCACTCAAGGTTCAATCCTACACCATCTAAGGTAAGTTTCATGACATCTCCATGTTATTTAAAGTATTTGAAAGTTGAAACACTTGGATTACATAAGGAAATAGGAAATGGGTCATGAATGTGTGAATAGTATCACTTTTGAATAGATGTTTGGAATGAGTTATAATTCTTGATACATTATGAATATGATCATGTTATAAATGATATTGAGAGTATGGAATCGACATTGTATGTGAATAAACGTAACATCGAGATATGTCTATGGTTATGGATGATTTGAAGTGAATTGAGAAGTAAGGCTAATGTAGTTGAATAAAGGCTAGTGTGATGATATTGTGGATATTATTATTGATGTTGGGAAGTTGATATATGATATGGAGGAAGTCGTATAAATAAAGGAGATGCTGTCCGATTTTCCCTAGCTTTAGTCATGAATGCTAAGCTATCAATTCTATAATGCTAGTATAACTTTAATGAAGGTAGAAACGTGAGCATTGGAGAAGCACGAGCAAGTGATAGAATAGTTGAACGAAAAGGTATGTAAGGCTAACCCTTCTTTCATAAGGCATGGTTCTTTGGCCAAATATTTATCCTTCTACGAGTCTACGATATTCTCATGATCCTATCTCTAGAAGCTACTAAGCTTATGATGCGATTGTACTAA